>NC_080728.1:23996869-24024369 GCF_019097595.1 Hemibagrus wyckioides
GTTACCACTGAAACAAACCCAAACATCATCACAGGTCAGTTTATTCTGAAGATTCATGGAATTTATTCACCTTAAACATTTATACAATAAAATTCAAGCTTTGTGGTTTAATTACATCTTTGTACACACTGTTGAATTCTGCGTTCTGATTGGTCAGTAGGTGTTGATTAACTTTCTATAACAGCAGCTCTGACAGTACTGCAGATGTAAATCACAGGTTTATATTAATGATCCAATACCTGGTTTCTATAGCAACAGCTCATTCACAGGAAATTGTACAGATGCTCCACAAACAAACAAAATTATCAGTAAAAATCTGTTGTCATTGACATGGTGAAGTTTTCTGTAAGAAAATTATATTTCATTGTTTTTCAGATTAAAATCCTCTGCTTCATCACACCACCCTGTAACTCAGTATTTTACTATAACAGCAACACACACAGTGGTTTATTACTGATTCATTTATTTGTTCATTAGACAATCCAGAAGATTATGATGATGTCATCACTGAGGAACAGGATGTAGGAGAGACAGATGGTGAGTGACTTCCTGTTTATTCTGTAATGTACATAAGTTCACAGGCAGCAGAGTAAAAGATTAGATTATATGTGATTATATTATATATGGTATATAATAAATATCAACTTTCAGATCAGTTTTTAGAACAAATATAATTAAACGTGCATTTATTAAACAGTTTAGATAAGATCTACTGTAAATATTATCTATGATATATAACATAAACATCAGCTTACTGTTTTTATAACAAATCTCCATTCAGTCAGATTAAGAAAACTGATCTGATAAATGTCCTCTATTCTCTTCATTTATTGTTGAAATATCAGAGAAATTCTACATAGTGCATCATTTACTGTATTTTAAGGTGTTACAAAACAATTACTATTAATACAATATAAATGATGTATTAAAGAAGTAAATGTGTTTATTTTACAGAATATGATGATGTGGAGGAGAAATCTCAGAAAGACAGGGACCATGTGACTGAGACACGCCCCCAAAGGCCTTTTCTCAGGAAATTACATTTCAACTTTTATAAACACAAAAAATGATTTTATTTTACTTCCAATAATTTCATTCATTCTGAACCATGTTCATTTTCTCACCTTGTTATTAGCAAATAGATTAGGGAGAGTTAAATCACCTCCATTATTACTGAACCAAATGTTTCCAGCTTTCCTTTTACAACACATTTAGTGCTATAAGTCATAGTGAGCTTAAATATCACTGACACACCACACCTCATTTATCTCACCAGTTTATTCCATCAAAATGGCCATAATGTTCATTTCAATCTTTTGGTGAAACATCTGATCTTATCATTCATGTCTAACTGAAACTTGGGAATCTGTTATTCAGTGTTTTTAGAAATGAGTTAATTACATTCCACTTGTCAGATGAAAACTTTATTACATATGTTAAAAATTATTACAAGCCAGAAATATGCAACTGTCTGAAATAGATAAAGATTTTTCATTCATTATGCTCAGGTTATTGTTTTATATTTTAAGATCTAATTCAATATTCTATGTTTTCTATGTTGATTTTCTATATGGCTATATGGAACTAGAAAGTGTTGATTAATTTTTCACAACAACACGGCTCTGATAATAGTTAAAATCTTATCATTCATGTCTAACTGAAACTTGTGATTCTGTTATTAAGTGTTTCAGAAATGAGCCAGAATAAAACTTATTACAAATATTAAAATGTTAATATATATATATATATATATATATATATATATATATATATATATATATATATATATATATATATATATATATATATATATATATATATATATATATATATATATATATATATTCAATTCAATATATATATATATGTCACACCTGAATTATAGTAAAATAATTTTTCTTTTAGTTATTTAATAGTTACGACTGCCACATAAATGATTCTAATAAATGATTCATTTGAATATTTTATTTTTCCTACAGTTCTTCCTACAGTCCTTCTCATTATGTAAGCCCATAATAAACTGATTTAAAACATGTTATATAACAAAGAATAGTGTATAATCATTTTTGTTGACATTACTAATAGATGTTTATTTAACATTTATAGAAAGAGTCTCGAGTTTCAGTTCTTTGTAACAGTTATTCATTATTATTTCAGCAGCTGCAGTTAAAGTAATCCTGAAAGTCGGGGTGTTGCAGCCCCATCAGCAGCCTTACTTCCTGCCTCCTTGTATAGAATGAGAAATGGACAAGAAATTTAAATATTTTGTCTAAATAAACAATATGCCAGCAAATGCAACCTTTTTATCCATAGTAAGTAAATATTGTGCCTTATTCTGAGCGCTGTATTCACCTTTTTCACTATTTTATTACATATTGTTTACTTAAACAATTGATTAAATAAAAGTGCTTTTATAATATAATGTGATTATGTGGTTTGTGGCTCTTGTAGTGATAAATCTGTGGTCAGTGTCAGGCAATAAAAATAAATAAATATTTATATATTTATACTCTATACTCACGGGTAGCCGCAAACGAGACCATATCACACCGATTTTACGCTCTGCACTGGCTGCCAGTCCGATATCAAATTGATTATAGAATTCAAATCTATGTTAAAAACGCATCTCTTTTCTTGTGCTTTTAATTGTTTGTAATGTGTATGTGTTTTCCTGCTTCTATCCTTGTTCATTTTTATTTTTTTTATTTTTTTCTTTGGACAGTATTTTGGCAAATTAAGGTTGAATTTAAATTTGCTTTAGAAATAAAATTGAATTGAATTGAATTGAATATATTAATCAGAACGTTGTGAGTTCAAATCCCAGCACCAGCCTGAGCTCGACCTCCACTGCATACTAAAAACTTCAGATTATTGAATAAATGTAAATGCGCGTACACACACACACACACACACACACAGAGACACAAACACACACACACACGTGTAGCGTTTCTCTCTCCCTCTCTGATATACAGATTCTTAGACATACACACAGATATAAAGTGTTTATCTGGACACCCAGTTACTGCAATGGTTTATGTGGACTCACCCTTCCTAACATTCCATGAAAGAAATTCCTGTCAGAAACACATACACTTACACACAGACATGCAAGAACTAAGATGGCAGCAAAGATAGCGGATTTGCACTCTCTGAAACTTAACTCACCCTTCCTAACATTCCATGAATAACATGGCCACATAAGAACTAAAAGGTGGTACAGATAGCAGATTTTCACTCTAGGAAACTGGTATTTTGTCCATTATCTTTATAATACTACAATTTACTACTTTAGTGCAAATGTGCAAAATGTATGTGAACATATCAGCCATCAGAAAATTACAAACATGGGAACAAGCAGACATAAAAACTATTCAGTTTTATTATTATTATTATTATTATTATTATTATTATTATTATTATTATTATTATTATTATTATTATACAGCATCCTGACAGCACCCTTAGCAGGTCACTTGAAAAAAAAAAACTTTTCACGAAGCAGAATTCTCAGTTTGGAAATGCTTCACTGCCATCTTGTGGATATAGAATTTTAATATTCTTTATAAATGTATAATTAAATAGTCATTAAAAATGATTAATGTTTATTATCCTGAAAAACAGAGTAAATGTGTGTTTAATTAAACAAAATATCATTGGAAAATTAAGTAGAAATTCTCAAGTGAAAATTCTTCAAGGTAGTCAAAATTTCCTAATATTGCTTAATTTTTAATAAATTATTAATAAATACCGTTATGCACTTGAGTAGAGCTACATTTGGCCCCATTTTGCTGTCTAATTATTTTTAGTGTTCTTTTTTTGGATGGCCCTAAATCTCTGTGTGTGGCTGCTGTCAGTGTGTTTGAGTTGCTATTCCAGTTGCAGAGGGAGGTGTTCAGGCCCAGCAGGCTCAGTTTTTCGATCAGATGCTGAGGAATGATTGTGTTAAATGCTGAAATGAAATCTATGCACAACATTTGTACGTATGCTTTTTGTCCAGATGTGTAAGGGCCAGGTGGAAGGTGGTGGTAATAGCATCATCTGTGTAATGGTTGGGGCAATACAAAAACTGCAGGGTAGCAGTAGGGCCTTGATATGGTCCCACCATCTCTCAGGGCACAAGAGAGATTCTTCTCTCTTTTGGCACCAAGGAATGACCTTTCCCTAGAGGTCTGAACAGGCGAGTCACTGACTGTCTTCAAATGACAACTGAAGACCTCATCCTGAAATAATGAAACTAGTGCTTAATTATTTCTTCCCCTTTGTTTATATATTTATTTAAAATTAAACTATATTTCCTCTGAACACATTTTTTAGATTGATGCTTTCCTTTGTCTGTGTCTGTGAGCCAGAATAAATGTATTCATTCATTTAAAGCACTTTTGTATATTGCTCTGTATGTAACGGGGTATTTAATCCGTTAGGTAGGGGAAAATGAATCGCTGCTGTCCGGGATGCTTGGACAACGAAAGGATCTTGGTCCCCGCTCCCCAAGCTGTTTAGTTCCTATACGCACTAATGTGTGTATGTGGTTTCTTACCTTATTGTGTTAGAACACTACTGATTGACAAGGGTAGGCTTCAGGTGTGAAAATGTCACACGGTGGCTCCCTGAAGTGACACTGCATATGGGAAACACTATACTATAATACAGTCTAATATGCTCCTCCCTCCCCAGATCGAATAAGGTAAGAGAGACGCCCCTACTCCCTGACAGCTCTCAGCAAAAAGGTACAATGAAAATAAGGGTAAAAGAAATCAAATAATATTTATTCCACTCTATTCAGATTAAGCCAATTAAGTAAAGGTAATAATAACAATACTGATAAAAGAATTTCTACAGTGTGGTAATGCTCTTCAAATCAATACAATCACATCAGCAGAGGAAAGAAAATGGGTTTCACTTGCAAAGTAATCTTGTTTCCTTATGAAACTAAAAGAAAATAAAACAGTTGCACTTTTCACATTCTTAACCCTCTTGAGACAAATTATCACGGCTTCAAATGATCAACTCCGAACATCAGTTATTTAAAAAAAAACAAAGCATACACGGTGAAATCTCAGTTCAGAACGAGAAAGGATTCTGAAACATCCTCAAAAGGTCTACTCACAGTTCAAAGACTATCAGTTCAGGCATCAAGGGAAAAAAAAGAAAAACTGAGGAAAAGTCCAGTCAGCCAGACGATGGCTTGGAGTGCTCTTGCCCAAACATAGAGTGCGCTGAAATCAACTGAAGATGGCGTGGTTGCACCCAAGTTGGTGGTCCACTCGATTGCGAATTAATCTAACTAAATCCGATCCCCTCAACTTTGTGAAAAGGTCAGAGTATTTCCAAAAAAACAAGTTTAGACTGGAGATGAACCAGATCAAGATGTCACTTGGATGGCAGGGTAGCAAAACCATCTATGAAGTGGAATCGTTTAGAAGTTACGTCTTTGCACCAACGGCATCTTATTGCGGACTCGGTCTCGCGCGCTCCGACACGTGCAGAGAAACTCAAATACACTAAAAAAACTTCTGTTAAAGCGTTAGTTCTTGGTGTGCTTCCAATAAAACACAGAGCGCGCAGGGTACTGCGAAGAAATATGCAACAAGTCTCTTCGGGTAACGATAATCAAACGAGGTTTTGACTTTAAACGAGCTCCCAGCTTTGGTGGCCTTTACGATATGTCAGTGCGCCATACTAACAGCTAATGATTGCCTGTTGAAATAATTTACACATCCGTTACATGTATAAAGGCATCTGACAAATGCCAAAAATGTAAATGTATGATATGCACATTCCCTGAGTGCTCTGTCAGGAATGTTGTCTGGTCCAGCGACGGCTAACTCTGTGTAGAAATTTCCTCACATCAGCTGTGGTTAGACAAAGCACCTGGTCATTAGGAGGAGGGGTGGTCTTCCTCACTGCCACGTACTGTGTCAGAAGAACAGAAGTCATTCAGTGCAACTGTCAGGTGGTGTTGTCCTGTAGTTAGCTGTCCTGTGGAATCTCTGGGCATGTGCGTGCTTTGCCTCTCTAATGGGTCTGACCCTTTCTTTTGGCTGACTTTTCTCTAGTTCTGAAGGCAAAGTCTAATTCAAATAAAAAACTTTACACAGTATGACATGTAGTGAAATGCTTTTAATGACAGTCTTTGTTACATAAAAATAGAGACAGAAAAAATAAAAACAGGAATGGAATTAGTGAGAGAAGAAAAAAATGATCAAATAAAGTAGAAAATAAAGTGACAATTGCAATAAAGTGATAATGAGCTTAATTATGGAGAAATAAATAGTCAAAATTTGCATACAGCATATGAAAAAGAGTTGTATGTTAATATGGATTAAATGAATCTGATTGTTATTATGTTAATATGATTAAATGATATACTATTATTATATATTGTTATAAAGTGAAGAATGTGCATGTAGTGCAATTTCCAAATTTGCATGTTGAGAAAAAGTCCAATCTCTAGGTATTCTGAGCTGAGTTGAGTGCCCACATGGCCTGTGGGAAGAAGCTCCTCCTCTTTCTATCTGTGTTTACCTTTAAGGACAGAAAGCTGACCACAACAAAAAAAAGAGTCCATTTTTGGAATGTTTCAGTTCCTTCCCATCTTCCTGACTTTGGTCCAGCACAACCTGCTGTATACAGTTGTAAGTGGCCACACTGTCATAAGTGTACAGTGAGTACAACAGGGGGTAAGAACACAACCCTGGGGGGCTCCAGTGCTGAGGGCAAGTAAGGTTTGCCCACCTGTACTGCTTATCTGTATGTCAGGAATTTTGAGACTCCTTGACAAAGGGACAGACTTGGACCTCCAACTTGGTGTTGAGTATGGAGGGAGTTATGGTATTAAACACTGTAGTTAAACAACATTTTGACATAATTCCATTTTCTGCTGTCCAGGTGGCTTAGGACTGTGTTAAGGAGGTATGCAATAGCATCCTCGAGAAAGCAGATGGGATGGTACATAAACTGAAATGGGTCCAGTGTGTTATTCAGTGAAGAATTGATCAAGTCTCTTACTAGTCTCTTGAACAACTTCATCACAACGGAGATCAGGGCTACCAGGCGATAGTCATTGAGGCGGGCAGGCTGTGGTTTCTTTGTGACAAGAACAATGACTGCTTAAAGCACATGGGGATTATAGATGGTTCCAGGAAGAGGTTGAATATCTCCATGAAGACAGGCACTAGCTTGTCAGAGCAGGCCTTCTGGACCCGACCCGTGATGCCATCTGGTCCTGCTGACTTCCAGGTATTCACTCTCCAGAATGTCTTCCTCACGTCATGCTCCGATCAGATGAGTGTGTTTTCTGATCCGGCACCCTAGTGCTGTAAGCTGTAGTCTTGAGGCGAGCGCAAAAGTGTCAAAAGTGTCGCTCATCTGCAAGAAAACGTCCACATTCACTGTTCTGAAGGATGGTGTTTTGTAATCCTTGATCGTTCTTCGTCCCTGCCACAGGTTTCTAGAGACACTGTGTATTGAAACTGATTCAAGTTTCTCTTTCACCATTCGGCACACTCTGTAGGATGCAGCCTTGTTTTAAACGATGTTCCGATGGCAAGCCCTGCTTTAAAGCTAGTGGAGCGGGATCTCAGGGTATCACATAGTTTCATCGAGCCATATCTTTTATGTATTTTCTTACTTAAACAATTTATTAAATAAAAATGCTTTTATAATATAATGAGATAATGTGATATGAGTGAGTGGCTCTTGTAGTGATGAATCTGGGGTCAGTGTCATTAAAGAAGTCAGTAGTAAAAATAAATAAATATCTCTATACTGATCAAAAGGTTGTGAGTTCAAATCCCAGCACCAGCCCAAGCTCAACCTCCAGTGTATACTAAAAGATTCAGATTAATGAATAAATGCAAATGTGCACACACACACACACACACACACACACACACACACACACACACACAGAGAAAGAGAGAGCTGCTCTCTCTCTCTCTTTCTCACTCTGATGTACAGATTCTTAGACATTCACACAGGTATAAAGTATTTAGCTGGAAACTCATTTACTTCCATGGTTCATGTGGACTCACCCTTCCTAACATTCCATGAATGAAATTCCTGTCAGAAACACACACTAAGAACTAAGAAGGCAGCACAGATTTTCACTTCCTGAAACTTCAGGAATCAGGCAGACATAAAACTATTCAGGAGTTGTGTTTGTATTTTTCATAACCTATATAATTACTAATATTTGTAACTTTGCAATATTAACAGTTTGATCTTAATAATAATAATAATAATAATAATAATAATAATAATAATAATAATAATAATAATAATAATACAGCAGCATCCTAACAGCACCCTCAGCAGGTCAGATTAAAAAAAAACATTTCATGAAATAGAAATCTCAGTTTGGAAATACTTTACTGCCATCTAGTGGATGCAAAATTTAAATGTTCTCAATAAAAATTATTATTGAATACTAACTTAAAATGATTAATGTTCATAATACTAAAATCCCGAGTAAATGTGTGTACCTAAAAAAAAATTATAATTATAAGGTAAATGTTTCAAATTCTTTAATATAGTCACAATTTTTTCGAACATTACTTAAAATGATTAATAAATAAATTTATGCTCATGAGAAGAGCTTTGTACACTTGGTGCCTTCTTGTTTGGTATTTTGTTTTAATTTAATTTTTCTTTTCTTTCTTATTATTAGGTGTTTTTGTTTTGATTGTCTAACATATTCACCTTGGTTTATCTATCATAACACAGCTTTTAAATGATTCTCCTGTACATATCTTTTGTTTCTGATTATATTGTTCTTGTTGTTGATTATTATTTATTCGTTTGTTTTGTTCACTTTTGTATTATTGTGGGCAGAGTATTGATGCTTCATAGCTGTACACCTCCATGCTGAGGCTATGGATTTTGATGAGGGGCTGGTCAAAGAAGATCTGTTCGTTCTTTTGTCTGCGCAAGTTCATAATACTGATGTGTACAGAGGTATTAGCAAGCTGCAGAATGTTCACCCCGATGGACTGTTTATAATCGCCGGAGATTTCAATCATGCAAATCTCAGAACAGTGTTCCCTAAATTCCATCAGTATGTGGACTTTGCTACGAGAGGGACGAACACGCTGGATGTTGTTTACACAAATATTCCCAGCGCGTATCGTGTGGAGCCCCGCCCCCACTTCAGCTACTCAGACCACATCTCTGTTATGTATACAGACCACTCGTCAGACCACTCTAAACCGGTTCTGAAACAGGTTAAAACCTGGCCAGCAGGAGCCATCTCTGCTCTTCAGGACTGTTTTGAGTGCACTGACTGGGACATGTTTAGGGAGGCTGCAACCAACGGCGACTCTATTGACTTGGAGGAATACACGGCATCAGTGACCGCAAGTGCATCGAAGACGTGACCGTCTCCAAGACCATCACCACACGCTCCAACCAGATGGTGTGGATGACTGCAAAAGTGTGTGCTCTCCTGAAGTCAAGAGACTCCGACTTCAGAGCAGGGGACAGGGCGGCCTTAAAAACAGCGAGGGCCAAACTGTCGCGATCGATCAGAGAGGCGAAGCGTTCACACGCCCAGAGAATCCACGGCCATTTCCAGAACAGCAGAGACTCCCGGCGCATGTGGCAGGGCATCCAGGTGATCACCAAATACAGAACAACTCCACCTGCCTGTGACAGTGATGCCTCCCTTCCAGATGCTCTGAACAACTTCTACGTTCAGTTTGAGGCACAGAACAACAGCGAGGAAGACCATCCCTCCTCCTAATGACCAGGTGCTCTGACTCACCACGGCTGATGTGAAGAGAACTCTATGCAGAGTTAACCCACAGAAGTCTGCTGGACAAGACAACATTCCTGGCAGAGTTCTCAGGGAGTGTGCAGAGCAGCTAGCACATGCCTCAAGACAACGACCATTGTCCCTGTGCCTAAGAAGTCTACTGTTTCCTGCCTCAATGATTATCATCCCATCGAACTTGCACCAATCGTGATGAAATGCTTCAACTTTATATACTGGGTTAAGATTTTGTATAAAAGCCCTACAGCTCAGGTATTAACTAATAATGCTTTGTCTGGCCCCTTTATTCTTCAAAGAGAGACAAGGCAAAGTTGCCCTCTTTCTCCTTTTTTATTTGTGATGACCGTAGAGCCCCTTGCTCAGTGCATTCGTTCTGATTCTTCTATTCATGGCTTCAACACTTTAAATACAGTCAATAAAATATCTTTATATGCAGATGATATCCTGCTACATATTACTAAACTCCATGTGAGTTTGCCAGTTATTGTGAATACTATTAATGCCTTTGGTAAGTTTCCAGGGTTTAAAGTTAATTTAAATAAAAGTGAGCTAATGCCCATTGGACTAAAAGACTGGTCGTTGATCCAGTCAAATACATTTAAAGTTTTAAAGGAAAAATTTATTTATCTGACCTGTCCAGGGTGTATCCCTGCCTTTCGCCCTATGTGCGATGGGATAGGCTCAAGCAGACCCCCGTGACCCTAATTAGGAATAAACGGGTATAGACAATGAATGAATGAATTTATATCTCGGAACTGTAGTTACCAATAAATACTCTTTGTTCTTAACGGCCAACTTTACACGTGAGTGTGATTGGCTGTCTCTCTCTCTCTCTGTCTGTCTCTCTGTAGGGGGCTGAGTGAGGAGATACACTTCTCTCAGTCTCTCTGGGTGAGTGGAGGTGAACACATCGTGTACAGTGAGGAGGGAGATGGAAATCTGTCTGACTTTTATTCTTCTCTCATCCACACTCACACTCACAGCAGCTGGTAAGTTCACACTGATTATTCACACCAAAACATCACACACTTCTCACTTTAACAGTAGGGACGAGTTTTAATCAGGAAATGTCAGAAATTTTCCTGGACTGATTGTAACTTTATAAACAGTGAAAGTGTTTATAAAGAACTTGGTGTGATTATTGACTCTGGTCTTTGGTTTGAAGCTCATGTAGATAATATCACTCGGATAGCCTTCTTTTATCTCAGAAATATCACTAAGATAAGAAATATGATGTCACTTCATGATGCAGAAAAATTAGTTCATGCTTTTGTTATCTCTAGGTTGGATTATTGTAATGCCTTACTGTCTGGATGTTCCAGTAGGAGCAGAAACAAGCTCCAGTTAGTCCAGAATGCAGCAGCTAGAGTCCTAACCAGAACCAGAAGATATGAACACATCACTCCTATTTTAGCCACACTACATTGGCTCCCAGTCAGATTTCACATTGATTATAAAATTCTGTTACTAACCTATAAAGCACTAAATAGTCTCGCGCCACAGTACCTGAGTTATATTTTAGTCGTTAATGATCCGCCACGCCTACTCCGATCAAAGGGTGCTGGTTACTTGGTAGTACCTCAAGTAGCAAAGGCTACAGCAGGGGGCAGAGCTTTTTCTTTCAAAGCCCCACAGTTATGGAACAGCCTTCCAATTAGTGTTGGGGATTCAGACACAGTCTCAATGTTTAAGTCTAGGCTGAAGACACATTTGTTTAGTCGAGCTTTTAATGTATAGTTTTCTTAGGTAAAGGAGCAGATCTGGAAGGTTCATGGTCATAGAGTGTTTGGTGACTGGGATGTTTGGATGATGTTGCCTTACCACCCTCACAAGTCGCTCAGGTTTGCTGACTGTGAAGTGGTTGGACGCTTTATGTCCCGGGAAGCCTTCATGTCTGTCACCTTCTGGCTCTCCCTTTTAGTTATGATGTCATAGCTAGTCTTGCCGGAGTCCCTGCCTGCACTTTACACATAATTCTACATTGTCTTTAAACATCACATGATCAGAATCATACTTAATGTCTTTCTCTTTCTCTCTCTGTCTTTCTCTGTCGAGTTATACACCCCACTCCTGAGCTCCCAGTGTTTGCCAGTTTCCAGTGTGACCACTGCCCTACCCCTGGTCAGAGTTTCATCGCTTGGTGGTGCCCACTGATGCTGTGGATGGATCTGTGTGGAGCAGGAGACAGCCATGGACAGAGACACTTGGGGACACCATCACAGATCCATCATTTCATCTGTCAGTTTGTGACAGCAAGGAATTCCTCATGGGCCATTGATTGCTGTTGTAGAAAGGACATTAATCAGTTACAGTTACATTATTTACTGTCCAGTGTCACCCAAATGAGGATGGGTTCCCTTCTGAGCCTGGTTCCTCTCAAGGTTTCTTCCTCATATCGTCCCAGGGAGTTTTTCCTTGACACCATCACTACAGGCTTCTCATTAGGGATAAAATAAATTAAGTTTAATGATTAAATTTAATAATTTATTTTTATTTATAGTTATTTAGTTATTTTTTATTTTCATTTTTTCCCTCTCCTTTCTCCATTTATCTTCTTTTGTAAAGATGCTTTGAGACAATGTTCATTGTAATAGGTGCTATACAAAATAAATTGAATTGAAGTAGCCGCAGTTGTTAACTGATGACATAGACCGACTTCACATTAAACCATGAGGTCAGAATGTGATGGAGCTGTTTGTACAGAGTCTCTGCTTTTATTTCATTTAGGTGATCCAGGAAGAGTCGACCCACCAGAGGACTACGATGATGCCGTCACTGCTGGACCGATCCCTGATCACGTGGATGGTGTGGTTCTGTTTTGGGATTTGTTTAGAAAGCAGTATAAATTAAACACACACACTGTGAATAAGTTTGTTTATTGGTTTGTGTGTAGTGACGTTTTTTACATGTGTACGATGTCATTTTGCATTGTGTCATCAAATACACAGTGTAGAAACTGCCACTTCACTAAACTTTAAATATCTTTAAATATCTGTGTTTTGGTGTAGAGGATGAAGCTGAGAATTATGATGACGCCATTACAGCTGATCAGAAGTCAGTTATACTGACAGGTATGATAATAATGGGACAGTATTGCATCCACAAGCATCCAAATGATCATTAATGACATTAATGTGGATTTAATAGCTTTTATCTCTACGTTCTGACAGAGGACGTGTCCGAGAACTATGATGATGCAGTTACCACTGAAACAAACCCAAACATCATCACAGGTCAGTTTTTTAATGTATAAATGTTTACCTTAATTACATCTTTGTACACACTGTTGAATTCTGCATTCTGATTGGTCAATAAGTGTTAATTAATTTTCTGGTACAGCTCTGACAGTACTGCAGATGTAAATAACAGGTTTATATTAATGATCCAATACATAATGGTTCCTATAGTAATATCACATTCACAGGATCTTAAATTGTGGATTAATTCATTTTTAAAAATCTGTTTTTGACATGGTGAAGTTTTCTGTAAGAAAGTTATTTTCATTGTCTTCAGATAAAAAAACAAAGCTCTTGTAGTTCATTCATCTGCAGGGGGAGCACAGACACACACAAACAACAGGGTTGGGTCAAAAACAGTGGAAGCAAATTTATTACTTTTAGGACTTTTAAAGGAGAGAAGTGCACAGGGTAATTAGGGAGATGAAGAAGAGTTAATGGAGGCAGTGGAAGGGCCAGAAAAAGAGACAGAGAGAGAGAAGAAAAAGAAAAAAAAGGATAGCGAAGAAGACTTCGTAACTTGTGAAGTAGAATTGGAGGTGGTGTTCAGGAGGTTAGCTGGCAGAGGGTTGGCAGTCCTGGCGTTGTGGTGAGGAGCATGGACAATGAGTGTTTCTCAGTGATTCAGCCAGGGGAGGTAATCTGGGTGTGTGCAGTGTTGTCCTTGCTTACAGGCTACCTGAACACGGGCTATTAGTTCTGGCTGCATGAGCCACCTCTGTGCGCTCTCTGTCTCATCTGGCTGGCTACCCTTCACTCAGAGGGTGAGTGAAGCCAGCAGAGCCTCTGATTGGCCCGCTGGTGCTGCTCCAAATCCACCCTTTTCCCATGCTAAACAGCACTGTCCACGGTTCTAAGGTAGTGCTGATTGATGCTGGTCCTGGTGCTGAAGTAGCCATAACTGGTGCTGTCCGTGGTGCTGAAGTAGCCATAACTGGTGCTGTCTGTGGTGCTGAAGTAGCATTTTCTCTTCAGAACTCTCAAGGGAGTTGTGTGAGGAGCTCCAGCCTTAGGAGGAGGGATGGTCTTCCTTGCTGTTACGTTGTTCTGTGCCTCAAACCGAGCGTAGAAGTCATTCAGCACGTCTGGAAGGGAGGGGTCACTGTCACAGGCAGGTGATGTTGTCCTGTAGTTGGTGATCGCCTGAATGCCCTGCCACATGCGCCAGGAGTCACCGCTGTCCTGGAAGTGGCCGTGGATTCTCTGGGCATGTGTGCACTTCGCCTCTCTGATGGCTCGGGACAGTTTGGCCCTTGCTGTTTTTAAGGCCGCCTTGTCCCCTGCTCTGAAGGTGGAGTCTCTCGACTTCAGGAGAGCATGCACTTTTGCAGTCATCCACAGCTTCTGGTTGGAGCATGTGGTGATGGTCTTGGAGACAGTCATGTCATTGATGCACATGCCGATGTAGCCGGTCACTTATGCCGTGTACTCCTCCAAGTCGAAAACATAATTTATTGTGAGTAAAAATCAACGTAACTAACATATATCTGTGTGTCTGTCTGTGTGTGTGTGTGTGTGTGTGTGTGTGTGAGAACGAGAGAGAGAGAGAGAGAGAGAGAGAGAGAGAGTCTTTTCATAAACATTAGTTTAAATAAAATCTCTCTCTCTCTCAGACAGTGTGAGGTTGGTGAATGGTGGAAATCGCTGTGCTGGGAGAGTGGAGGTTCTTCAGGATGGTCAGTGGGGAACAGTGTGTGGTATTAACTGGGATGAGGTCGATGCTGCAGTGGTGTGTAGAGAGCTGCGCTGTGGGGAGGCTGTAAACGCACCACAATATGGTCACTTTGGACCAGGATCAGGACCAATCTGGATGGTTGGTGTGAACTGTAGAGGATCAGAGTCGACACTGAAGGACTGTGGGTCATGGGGGAGAGGGGAGAGTTACTGTAATCATGGTCATGATGCTGGAGTCACCTGCTCAGGTAAACTTCTGTATTTAGAACAAACATTGGAATTAGTTATGTTATTTGTTAATTATTATGACTGAATTAATGGATTTAAATTATACAAATAAATAAACTTTATTAAAGTTTTGATTTTATTTAAACATTTTGGAACAATATTTTATAACATTTAAATGATTTCTTGATATTCTATCTTGTTGAAAATTTACACAATATTTACACAATTAAATAAAACACAGGTCAGAATGTGAGACTCACTGCTGGTCCTCACCAGTGCTCTGGGAGAGTGGAGGTGTTTCATGGAGGTTGCTGGTCCACAGTGTGTGATGCTGACTTTGACCAGCAGGATGCAGAGGTTGTGTGTCGAGAGCTGGACTGTGGGATTCCTGTGGAGGTTCTGGGATCAGCTGCTTTTGGACGAGGGGAGGGTCAGGTGTGGACAGAGGAGCTTCAGTGTAGAATAACTGAATCTGACATTACCTTCTGTCCAACATCATCTTCACTCAAACACTCACACTGTTCCCATGACAACGATGTGGGATTAATATGTTCTGGTTAAGTATCATGATGTAACTTCTGTTTAAATAGAGACCACATAGCTGTCCATCAAACTTTAAGGTGCCTGTGTTAATGTTCCTCTTTCACTGAGCTCTCGGCTGTTTGTTCAGGTCACACAGAGGCGCGGCTGGTGAACGGACCGGACTCCTGTTCTGGTCGAGTGGAGCTCCAGTACCTCTTGCCTTGTACTTCATCCTACGATTCATTCAGAACTCTCTCTCCCTCTCTCCCTCTCTCTCTCTCTCTCTGTATCTCTGCCCCCCCCCTCTGTCTCTCTCTCTCTCTCTCTCTCTCTCTCCCACTCACTGTACCTTTCATAAGAATTCTTTACTTCCTGAAGGAGGACCCTCTCTAATGAGGAAAGACATAAAATGTAAAAGGTGTTCCCTCAGTAGTTCTTTGGGTACGTAGGGATTTTTACTTCCTGTAAGGGTTCTCCTTGGTTAAACACTCTCTTGTAGGGTTCTACACAGAACCTCTAAGGTGAATTCTCACAGCAACAAGCCAATAAATCTAATAATTCTACATCTATTCTCAGATCACAAGACCCTTCAGCGGATAGTGAGGACCCCACACACCCCTCACACACACTCTTACACACCACACACACCCCTCACACACACTCTTACACACCACACACACCCCTCACACACACTCTTACACACCCCACACACCCTCACACACACTCTTACACACCCCACACACCTCTCACACACACTCTTACACACCACACACACCCCTCACACACACTCTTACACACCCCACACACCCTCACACACACTCTTACACACCACACACCCCTCACACACACTCTTACACACCCTACACACCCCTCACACACACTCTTACACACCCCACACACCCCTCACACACACTCTTACACACCCCACACACCCCTCACACACACTCGAACACCCCCCCCCCACACACCCCTCACACACACTCTTACACACCCCACACACCCCTCACACACAATCTTACACACCTCACACACACTCGAACACCCCCCCACAAACCCCTCACACACACTCTTTCACACCCCACACACCCCTCACACACAATCTTACACACCCCTCACACACACTCGAACACCCCACCCACACCCCTCACACACACTCTTACACACCCTACACACCCCTCACACACACTCTTACACACCCCACACACCCCTCACACACACTCGAACACCCCCCCACACACCTCTCACACACACTCTTACACACCCCACACACCCCTCACACACAATCTTACACACCCCTCACACACACTCGAACACCCCCCCCACACACCCCTCACACACACTCTTACACACCCCACACACCCCTCACACACAATCTTACACACCCCACACACCCCTCACACACACTCTTACACACCACACACACCCCTCACACACACTCTTACACACCCCACACACCCCTCACACACACTCGAACACCCCACCCACACCCCTCACACACACTCTTACACACACCCCACACCCCTCACACACACTGTTACACACCCCACACACCCCTCACACACACTCTTACACACCCCACACACCCCTCACACACACTCTTACACACCCCACACACCCCTCACACACACTCTTACAGACCCCACACACCCCTCACACACACTCTTCACCCTCTTGTCATCTGGAAAGAGGTACCGAAGCATTCGGACCCACACAACCAGACTGTGTAACTGTCTGTGTCCTTTGCTTGAGGAAAGAAATTCCTCAAGCCATCACACAAAGAGTGTCACAGAGTGTTAATGTCTACACTGCTGTCTAAATGTTATTTCTCTTTATATATATTATGATTTATTTTTTATCAATCTAAAAGACTTTCATATCTTTCAGCTTTTACACCTTCAAAACTCTGAATGTTCTCTAAAGGCCAGTTATCTAAAACTAATCTCTTTGTTTACTTTTCTTTTTTATTTATTTGTTTCTTTATTTTATTTATTTATTTATTTATTTATTTTTTACCTTTTATTTATTTAACCTTTTTGTAACAGTTTTAAAATGTATAATCTATATTTACTGTATAAATTTTATTTATTAGTGTTTACTTTACCCTCAGTGTGTTTGTGTGTTTAATGATGAAGAGGTCAGTAGCGTAGAGTAATCGTCCAAACACCGTTAGTCACTGTGTAATGAATGACATTTCAGCACACACACACACACACACACACACACACACACACACACACGCACACACACACACACACACACACACACACACACACACACACACGTTTCCTCCATCTGCTCTGATGTATCATTCAGTAAACTATAAACAGTGTGTGGACTCGGCAGTACGACGCTCACAGTGAAACAGAGACACTGAGTGAAGGAACAATACAGTATTGTGTATATAGGATACACAGCAGTATCCTAACAGCGCCCTCAGCAGGTCAGTTGAGAGAAAACATTTCACAGAAACAGAAATCTCAGATTGGAAATGCTTTACTGCCATCTTGTGGCAGAAATTTTAATGTTCTTAATAAAAAATTATAATTTAATGGTTATTTAAAATGATTAATGTTTATTATCCTGAAACTCAGAGTCAGTGTCAGTGTACCTAAAATACATTTCTAATTGGAAATTAAATGGTAAAAATTCTTGAATATAGTCAATATTCAGCTCCTGCTGCTGCCCCAGATGGCTGCCTGTCAGAGTTGTTCTGAACTGTTCTGTCTTTTACTTTTTATTTCTTTTCCTTCTTTTCTTTTTCTACAGTGTTTTCTATAAACAGTGCAGCACGGTGCAGCAGTGCAGATTTTTTAGCCTATTATTCTTTGTTATCATTGCTTTTGATGCACTTTTATCATGACAGATTCCTGTCCTACCGAGGATGGGTCAGGGCTCCACTGTTTACACCAGGGTTCAGCTGATGAGCCTTCCTGACCCCCTATTATTTGCCCATAGAGTTTTCCTGTATCATTATCATCCTAAGAAACCCCTGAAACAAATCATCATCACAGCTCAGTTTTTTATATTTTATAAATGTTTACTTTAAACGTTAATACAATAAAATTCAAGTCTCATGGCTTAATTACCTCTTTGTACACACTGTTGAATTTTGCATTCTCATTGGTCAATTTTCTATAACAGCAGCTTTGACAGTACTGCAGATGTAAATAACAGGTTTATATGAATGATCCAGGACATTATGGTTATTATAATAACAACACATTCACAAGATCCTGAATTGTGGAATAATTTATTTTTTAAAAATCTGTGTTTTTGACATTGTGAAGTTTTCTGTTAGAAAGTTATTTTCATTGTTTTCAGATTAAAAAAATATTTCTTGTAGTGCATTTGTCTGCAGGGGAGCACAGACACACAAACAAAAAACAGGGTGAACAAATGTATTACTTTTAGGAATTTTCACAGGGGAATTAGGATGATGAGGAAGAGGTAAGGGAGGCAGTGGAAGGGCCAGAGAGAGAGAGAGAGAGAGAGAGAGAGAGAGAGAGAGAGAGAGACTGAAAGAAGAAAAAGGAAAAAAAAAAAAGAACGGACGACAAATGTTTTTCAGTGGTTCATCCAGGTGAGGTCCTCTGGGTGTGTGCAGGTGAGGTCCTCTGGGTGTGTGCAGGTGAGGTCCTCTGGGTGTGTGCAGTGTTGTCCTGTCCAATAATCATGATGTCTAATCAGCATCTTGATATCCCACACCTGTGAGGTGGATGAATTATCTCAGCAAAGGAGAAGTGCTCACTAACACAGATTTAGACAGATTTGTGAACAATATTTGAGAGAAATAGGTCTTTTGTGTACATAGAAAAAGTCTTAGATCTTTGAGTTCAGCTCATGAAAAATGGGGGAAAAACAAGTGTTGCATTTATAATTTTGTTCAGTGTAGATAATCAATAAATATTACTAAATATTAAATCTTAATTAATAATACTATTAAAGAACAAAATTAAAAATAAGTAAATAAATAATTAATAGAAATAAGAAATAAATATAACATGAATGATGCGTGCAATTATTTGAAAACAGTAGAATGTGATATGCAAATATGTTACATGTAGTAACAGTAAAGAATGTGTAAACAGAGTGGAATGTGATGTACCATATGTACAGGTGTGTTACATGTAGTAACAGTAAAGAATGTGTAAACAGAGTGGAATGTGATGTACCATATGTACAGGTGTGTTACATGTAGTAACAGTAAAGAATGTGTAAACAGAGTGGAATGTGATGTACCATATGTACAGATGTGTTACATGTAGTAACAGTAAAGTGCAGAATGACAGACTGGAAGGTTGTGAATTTGAGTCCCAGGATCATCAAGCTGCCACTGCTGGGCCCTTGAGCAAGGCCCTTAACCCTTAAATGTTCATTTGTATAAAATGAAATAGAAATGTAAGTCCTTTTGTATTAGGGTGTCTGCTAAATACCATGAATGTAAATGTAAGGTGTGTTACATGTAGTAAAGTGCAGTGTTCAGAATGTCAGTGTAGAAACTGAGTCTTTATAGACTCCTAATGGATCTGTGTGGCAGTCATCAGACTGTGGAAGTACTTTCCTGATGGCACAGGCTGAACAGACCGTTAACGGGGTGGATGGAGTCTTTAATGATTTCAACAGATCTGGTATTACATGGTTTATGCCAGATATATGGAACTGTCTTAAATATATAAACAGCTTTCTTTCAATATTCTCAGGGTTTTATAAAATATGGATTTCCTCCATGGCTCCTCATAATATATATAGAAGGAATAGGAAGATGTTTTACATTGTGAAAGCTACAAGCTGTGAACATGTGGCATGTGCTTTTAGATCACACCTGAATGATAGTAATGTAATTAGTAATAGTAATGTAAGTCTTGGTTAATTTTCTTAATTCAAGCACCATGGCTCTGATAATATTTACAACTGCACCATTAGTTTAGATTAGTTTATATTTATGTCCTTGTTCTAAAACGTTATCTGTTAGAAAGTCTGCAGTAGGACCTGTTTTCTGTAGTAGACTTGTTTCCTGCACGACCTAATTTAGTGTAACACACAACAGAGCTGTACTACAGGTGTTCCATTATGCGTGTGTGTAGTGTTCTGTGTGATGCGTTCCTGTGTTGCACGTGACTGTACATTATCTGTACATATGTTTAATGCCTATTGTTTATGTTTTCATGTTCCTAGACATATATTTCAATCACCAGTTGTTTCTTTTCTCTGCCGCTATGAACCGCTAGCTAGCGTTAGCATTAGCCTCGGTGCGCGAGTAGCACTAGCTTGTTAATTCCAACTGTTTATTACAATCTAGCTACTTATTTTGATAATAGTTCATATTTTGTGGACACGTCTGTGGATGATATACTGTTCATATGCCACTTTAAACATTTGTTTACACTTTATTCATTGTTATATTGTTCTATTCCTTTCATTCCTTTAGACCATAAACACAGATCACTATATGATCAGACCTCCACAAAACCAAACCCCCTGTTATTCATGTGAACTGGAAGACTGTTCACTAAACCCGTCTTTGTGAAGAGCGCCTTCCTCCATTGCCTTGATTCTCTAACCGGAATCTCATCCATATTCGGTCCCCTCAACCAGTGTTATTATATTTGTAGTGAGGCTTCATGACATTATCTTTCCTACAGTAACATCTTTCACAGGGACTTGTATAGTGGAAGCTACTCATTATCTAAACCTAAAATAAAGTGATTTAAAACATGTGTCTATATAACAGAGAATAGTGTATAATCATGGAGGATGATGTTTTCTGATAGGAGATGTTTATTTAACATTTATGGAAAAAGAGTCTCTAGTGTGAGTTTTTTGTAACAGACATTATTTTATCAGCTGCAGTTAAAGTAATCCTGAAAGTCGGGGTGTTTCAGCTCCATCAGCAGCCCTACTTCCTGTCTCCTTGTATATAAAGGGTAATGACAAGAACTTTTTATCCAAATAAACAAAATGCAAGCAAATGCAACTTTTTCCTTTTCACAGTGAGTAAATATTGTGCCTTATGCCCAGCTTTATTCAGCTTTTTCATTATATTTTTGTATTTGTTTTTAAATAAAAGTGCTTTTATAATGTAATGTGATGATGTGATTTGAGTGAGTTGTTCTTGTAGTGATGAATCTGTGGTCAGTGTCATTATAGAACTTCTCAGGCAGTAAAAATAAATAAATATTTATATACTGGTAAGAAGGTTGTGAGTTCAAATCCCAGCACCACCTTCAGCTCCACCCTAAACCCTGGACAACTCCCCTGTGTAATATAATGATATGTAATTAATGAACAAATGCAAATACACACACACTCACACTCACACACACACACACTCACACACACACACACACACACACACACACTCACACACACACACACACACACACACACACAGCTGTTCTCTTTTCCTCTCTGATGAACAGATTCTTAGACATACACACAGATATAAAGTGTTTATCTGGACACCCAGTTACTGCCATGGTTTATGTGGACTCACCCTTCCTAACATTCCATGAATGAAATTCCTGTCAGAAATGCACACTCACACACACACACACACACACACACACACACACACAGACACACACACACACACACAGACACACACACACTCACACACTCACACACACACACACACACTCACACACACACACACACTCACACACACAGACACACACACACACACTCACACACACACACACACTCACACACACAGACACACACACTCACACACAGACACACACACACACACACAGACACACACACACTCACACACTCACACACACACACACACACTCACACACACAGACACACACACACACACAGACACACACACACACACTCACACACACACACACACTCACACACACAGACACACACAGACACACACACACAGACACACACACACTCACACACACACACACAGACACACACACACACACACACACACAGACACACACACACTCACACACACACACACAGACACACACAGACACACACACACACACAGACACACACACACACACACAGACACACACACACACAGACACAAGCAAGAACTAAGATGGCAGCTGATTTGCACTCTCTAAAACAAATTTTTCCCTTTATCTTTATATTATACTGTTTAGCACAAATGTGTGACCATATCAGACGTCAGGAAATTACCAACATCAGAACAGGCAGGAATAAAGGAATAAAAACTATTCAGGTGTTGTGTTTGTATTTTTAATAACCTCTTATAACCTTAATAATAATAATAATAATAATAATAATAATTCAGCAGCATCCTAACAGCGCCCTCAACAGGTCAGTTGAGAGAAAACATTTCATGAAACACAAATCTCAGTTTGTAAATGCTTTACTGCCATCTAGTGGATGCATAAAAATTGAATAGTAATTTTAAATTATTAATGTTTATAATCCTAAATCCCAGAGTAAATGTGTACATAAAATAAATATCAAACTTGAAGGTAAATGTTAAAAAACTCTTGAAATGTATTTATTTGTTTATTTTGACCACTGTTATATTATTCTGGTTGAGTATTAATGCTTGAGAGCTGTACAGGTCTATGTTGGTGCCACAGATTTTGATGGGGGGCTGGTGGAAGAGGATTTGTTCTTTGTTCTGCACTAGTTCATGATACTGATGTGATGTTCGACACTGTGGCTTTGAAGCTTGTACTGAAAAAAAATGAAACAGCTCACACTGAAACCCTGTACCTGAGCTTGTTTAATTTTCCCATAACCATGAGATCTGTGAGGTCAGAATCTTCATTTCCACACACAACAACTTGACTACTTCATGTTCTGGTTCAATAACAGTGTTTATCCCTTGCTCATGTTTCTGAGTGTCATTCCCTTCACTAGTGAATAGAGACAGTGCTTTTGAATGATGGGTATAGAACCAGTAGAGGGGGTAAACACCGACCCAAGGGCTCAGCGTCCCTCGTCCTGTTTCTTTGTCAAGTTCAAAACAAATGAATGCAATCATGAGATTTATTAGGATCAGTGGATTAAAATATAAGATATAGGGATTAGGTGAGAAATATAGAATTAATTCTCTTCACACTCCATCACACCCTTACAAAAATAACCTACAGGAATCCTGCAGGAGTTTCATTTTTTTCTGCAGGATATCTGCTGGTATCCTGTAGGAATGATGAAATCCTCACATTGACAATATATGCAGGAAATTCCTACAGGTTTTAGAACGGATCCTTCAGTACAACAGAAACATCCAGCACACAAGCACAAGTGAAAAATCCTGCAGGATTGCTGTGAACCTCAGGCAGAAAAAAATCCAAAAAGGAAAGTAGTTTTCTTTTTTTCCTTTTTTTCAGAAAAGAAATGCTTTAGAAAAGTAAAGAAATGTGAAGACTGTGATTTGATTAGTCTGTGTTTTACAGAATGACTTCACACATAAAAAGATGCTTGTTTTCTCCACCTACTGGTGTAACAGTTTAATTTACATTAAGCACAGGTATATGAATCTTTTTATAGAAAATATTTGATTCACTGAGATTCACGCGCTTCTGTCGTGATTTCAAAGATTGATAAATAAGTGGGAAAAGTGGTGAATAAATTCTATTCAAGTAGCACTGAATTTGGGGCAGGAGAATGTGGTTTTTGAATGCATTTTGTAGTGTGATCTGTGGCGATTGGTTTTCTCTGCTCAGCCACAGTGATGCATTGGTTGATTGTTTTTCCTTGGGGGGTTTCACCTGTTTGGAAAGGGGGGAGTGTGCTTCTCAGAAAATACAGAGACTCTGATTGTAAAGCAGCAGCTCCGTGTTTTGGGTTTTATCCACTATTCACATCTCCCCTCATCAGGTATTAAATGCATGCAAATGTAATAAGAATACATTCTTAATGCCTGGAAGTTTTTGAGGAATGCAAATGTTATCCTTTAAAGGGTGAATATGTTGTTTTCGGATGTATAAAAGTTTGAAATGAGCTCAGCCTGTGCACCATGCGTGCTAATCACCCACTCTATGCTAACGATGGAGACAACGTGTTCAGGGATTATGAGGTAATGTATTTAAGGCGAAATACAAATATAACATTTTTGTGAAAAATGTAACAACAATGGTTTATCAATTACAAATGTGTGTTCTGAAAGTTGTTGATTAAACTGAGTTTCATAGACATTCCTGTTAAGATTTATACACAAAACGCCTGTAACAGTCCATTAAGTTGAGCATATGTAGGGCAGTACACTGTGTTGTCCACAGGATGGCGCTATGACACTGTTGGAACAGATTTAAGTGCCTTTAGCATTGTTTGAGCCTCTTGATGTACCGTAGTGTTGATACGTGTGTAGTGCGCCATATTTTCTTCAGTCCATGTTATCAATGCTATAGGTTAAGTCATGTTCACGGCAGTGAAAATCAAAATGTAAATATTTTTGTTGTTATCGCACTAAAGTTCAGTTTAATGACATGTTTTGTGTTCTAAACTGTTAAAGACCTAAATACAGGGGAATGTGAAGAGCTAAAATGTTTTGCTTTTCCTTTTGAATGTGGATAATGCAAAGCTACACTATATTGCCAAAAGTATTCGCTCACCCATCCAAATAATCAGAATCAGGTGTTCCAATCACTTCCATGGCCACAGGTGTATAAAATCAAGCACCTAGGCATGCAGACTGTTTTTACAAACATTTGTGAAAGAATGGGTCGCTCTCAGGAGCTCAGTGAATTCCAGCGTGGAACTGTGATAGGATGCCACCTGTGCAACAAATCCAGTCGTGAAATTTCCTCGCTCCTAAATATTCCACAGTCAACTGTCAGCTGTATTATAAGAACGTGGAAGTGTTTGGGAACGACAGCAACTCAGCCACGAAGTGGTAGGCCACGTAAACTGACGGAGCGGGGTCAGCGGATGCTGAGGCGCATAGTGCGAAGAGGTCGCCAACTTTCTGCAGAGTCAATCGCTACAGACCTCCAAACTTCATGTGGCCTTCAGATTAGCTCAAGAACAGTGCGCAGAGAGCTTCATGGAATGGGTTTCCATGGCCGAGCAGCTGCATCCAAGCCATACATCACCAAGTGCAATGCAAAGCGTCGGATGCAGTGGTGTAAAGCACGCCGCCACTGGACTCTAGAGCAGTGGAGACGCGTTCTCTGGAGGGACGAATCGCGCTTCTCCATCTGGCAATCTGATGGAGTTTATCTCCATCTGGCAATCTGATGGAGTTTATCTCCATCTGGCAATCTCATGGATGTTATAGCTGCAAAGGGTGGACCGACGTCATATTGAACCCTATGGATTAGGAATGGGATGTCACTTAAGTTCATATGCGAGTCAAGGCAGGTGAGCGAATACTTTTGGCAATATAGTGTATGCTTAGACGTGTTCGTTCAGCCCACATGGGAATTGAAAAATCCAAACAGCGTGCTAGAGACATTATCTTTTGGCCTGGCATGTCCAGACAGATTGCTAGTATAGTTGAACAGTGTTCCATTTGTCTTGAAGCTACAGCTCAAAACTGTCAGTGGAAAAGGTGTTCATGCTAGACGCGATCAACGGCAGCTGTACCAAAAAGTATTACATCAGGTCAGCAAGACCACTTACACCATTACAGATTGGAGACCATGTCTGAATTCAAGATTCAGAGTGTTGGAAACCTGCGGTGGTCATAAATCCCGCTGACACTTTCAGATCCTACCACATATGCACTGCAGAAGGCCAAGTTTTCCGAATGAATCATTGCCTCCTTCTGCAAGATAAAGCACAGCCCGTCAATGCTGAGTCCAGAATGTCTTCGAGCACTCCACACACAGTGCCACTGGATCACACCAAACAGACAGACATGAATGATACTGCTACTCCACACTATGTCACCAGATCAGACGAGAAGTGAAACCCGAGTCGCCCTTGATCTATAATTGTAAAGGGTGTAGGCGGATCGCTGCCCTAAGAAAAAATGAAAAATTGTCATGCCAATCATTGCAAATATTGATCTAGTTATGGTTGGTTTAGTTTTGTATACTGATTTTTGCATTAGTATGTTATAACTAATTAAGTGCTGAGTTACAAGGATATGTACGATATCAAATTTGGGGATGTAATATTCAACTGTTTGAATATAGATATATGAGTGCTATTATGTACGCAGTTGCTACATATAGACTCTAGGGGGCAAGGGATAAAAAGTAGGACATGTTACTAGGGAGTTGGAGGAACAAAAAAGGATAATAAAGTTGGATGGTATAAAAATCACACAGGTGTCGAGGCCGTCATTCATTAAAATAATACAATTGTGTGATAGAAAGTGTTTTTCTTTCTGTGAATACAGACATATCCACCATGTCCACTGCTACACCCACCACCACCACCACCACCACCACCACCACCACCACCACCAAATCAGGTATGTGTATTTGTTAGAATACAGTATTTGTTATTCTTGGACATTTTCTAAATATTTATAATGACAGTGTCGTATTAAAATCCTCTTTCGTTTTTAAGTAAAAACCAAACCACGATAACTACAACTCCAGCAGCCCATTTTTTAAAATTTCATATATAAAATTAATCAGAAAAAGTTTATTAATTCCCTGAAATTATAGAAGATCACATGGAGGTCTTGTTGCATGAAAAGGAGGCTTAAAGAGAGCCCTTTCAAATTAATGTAGAATTGAAGGCTGAGAAAATCAATCAAGAAATAAAGAGCCACATTAGTAACATCTGCAGATCAGCATCCTATCATTTCTACAACATTTTTATACTGCTTGAGTCCTAATTCTGTTACACTCTAGAAAATGTAGCCTCACAAAAACTAGCACCTCAGTATAATGATCACACATGCACCATAAAACATATCACTCAAATGTTAGAACATAATTTAATTTACCTGGTAATATTCCAGATTGAGTGACTATAGAGGTTCACTATTGAGTCAGCATATATCTCAACAGAACACAAGAACCTTAGAAAGACCCTTAGCAAAATTAACTAGGAACAAAACCACCGCAGAAGTACAGTTGTTATGGGTTTGTGGGTTTGTTGAGAATATAACCACATCAGTAGAGTGGTGATAATCTTTTACTCCAATCCAGTGGACCAAACTT
>NC_080728.1:24029369-24049369 GCF_019097595.1 Hemibagrus wyckioides
CCCCTCACACACACTCTTACACACCCCCCACACCCCTCACACACACTCTTACACACCCCACACACCCCTCACACACACTCTTACACACCCCACACACCCCTCACACACACTCTTACACACCCCACACACCCCTCACACACACTCTCACACACCCCACACCCCCCTCACACACACTCTTACACACCCCACACACTCCCTCACACACACTCTTACACACCCCACACACCCCTCACACACACTCTTACACACCCCACACACCCTTCACACACACTCTTACACACCCCACACACCCCTCACACACACTCTTACACACCCCACACACACACTCTTACACACCCCACACACACACTCTGACACACCCCTCACACACACTCTTACACACCCCACACACCCCTCACACACACTCTTACACACCCCACACACCCCTCACACAAACTCTTACACACCCCACACACACTCTTACACACCCCTCACACACACTCTTACACACCCCACACACCCCTCACACACACTCTTACACACCCCACACACCCCTCACACACACACTCACACACACCCCACACCTCTCACACACATACTTACACACACCCCACACGCCCCACACACACTCGTCCCCACCCCACACAGCCCTCACACACACTCTTACACACACCCCACAGCCCTCACACACACTCTTACACACCCCACACCCCTCACACACACTCTTACACCACCCACACCCCTGACAGAATATCTTACACACCCTACACTCCCCTCACACACACTCTTACACACCCCACACACCTCCTCACACACACTCTCTTACACACCCCTCACACACACACTTACACACACCCCACACCCCTCACACACACTCTTACACACCCCACACACACTTACACACACCCCACACACCCTCATACACACACTTACACACACCCCACACCCCTCACACACACTCTTACACACACCCCACACCCCTCACACACACTCTTACACACCCCACACACCCCTCACACACACTCTTACACCCCCCACACCCCCTCACACACACTCTTACACCCCCCCCACACACTCTACACACACCCCACACCCCTCACACACACTCTTACACACACCCCACCCCCCTCACACACACTCTTACACCCCCCCCACACCCCTCACACTCACTCTTACACCCACCCCCCTCCCCTCACACACACTCGTACCCCCCCCCCACCCCCCTCACACTCACACTCTTACACACACCCCACACCCCTCACACACACTCTTACACACCCCACACACCCCTCACACACACTCGTACACACACCCCACACCCCTCACACACACTCTTACACACACCCCACACCCCTCACACACCCCCACACCCCTCACACACACTCTTACACACCCCCCACACCCCTCACACACACTCTTACACACACACCACACCCCTCACACACACTCTTACACACCCCACACACCCCTCACACACACTCTTACACACCCCCCACACCCCTCACACACACTCTTACACACACCCCACACACCTCACACACACTCTTACACACCCCACTCACCCCTCACACACACACTTACACACACCCCACACACACACACTTACACACACCCCTCACACACACTCTTACACACCCCTCACACACACACTTACACACACCCCACACCCCTCACACACACTCTTACACAGCCCTCACACACTTACACACACCCCACACCCCTCACACACACTCTTACACCGCCCCCACACCCCTCACACACACTCTTACACCCCCCCACACCCCTCACACACACTCTTACACCCCCACACACACACTTACACACACCCCACACCCCTCACACACACTCTTACACACCCCCCACACCCCTCACACACACTCTTACACACACCCCACACCTCACACACACTCTTTCACACCCCACACAGCCCTCACACACACTCTTACACACACCCCACACCCCTCACACAGACTCTTACACCCCCCCACACCCCTCGCACACACTCTTACACCCCCCCACACCCCTCACACACACTCTTACACCCCCCCACACACACTTACACACACCCCACACCCCTCACACACACCCTTACACACCCCACACACACCCCTCACACACACTCTTACACACCCCACACACACCCCACACACCCCTCACACACACTCTTACACACCCCACACACACCCCACACACCCCTCACACACACACACTTATACACACCCCACACCCCTCACACACACTCTTACACCCCCCACACACCCTCACACACACTCTTACACCCCCCCACACCCCTCACACACACTCTTACACCCCCCCACACCCCTCACACACACTCTTACACCCCCCCACACACACTTACACACACCCCACACCCCTCACACACGCTCTTACACACCCCACACACCCCACACCCCTCACACACACTCTTACACACCCCACACACCCCTCACACACACACTTACACACACCCCACACCCCTCACACACACACTTACACACACCCCACACCCCTCACACACACACTTACACACACCCCACACCCCTCACACACACACTTACACACACCCCACACACACACACTTACACACCCCTCACACACACTCTTACACACCCCTCACACACACACTTACACACACCCCACACCTCTCACACACACTCTTACACACACCCCACACCCCTCACACACACACTTACACACCCCTCACCCACACACTCTTAAACCCCCCCCACACACACACTTACACACACCCCACACCCCTCACACACACACTCTTACACACACCCCACACCCCTCACACACACTCTTACACACCCTCCACACCCCTCACACACACTCGTACACACACCCCACACCCCTCACACACACTCTTACACATCCCCCACACCCCTCACACTCTTACACACCCCTCACACACACACTTACACACACCCCACACCTCTCACACACACTCTTACACACACCCCACACCCCTCACACACACTCTTACACACCCCTCACACACACACTTACACACACCCCACACCCCTCACACACACACTTACACACCCCTCACACACACACTTACACACCCCTCACACACACACTCTTACACACCCCTCAGTCACACACTTACACACACCCCACACCCCTCACACACACACTCTTACACACCCCACACACACTTACACACACCCCACACCCCTCACACACACACTTACACACACCCCACACACCCTCACACACACTATTACACACCCCTCACACACTTACACACACCCCACACCCCTCACACACACTCTTACACCACCCCCACACCCCTCACACACACTCTTACACCCCCCCCACACCCCTCACACACACTCTTACACCCCCCCACACACACTTACACACCCCACACCCCTCACACACACTCTTACACACCCCACACCCTCACACCCACTCTTTCTCGCCCCCCACACCCCTCAGACACACTCTTACACACCCCACACACCCCTCACACACACTCTTACACACCCCACACACCCCTCACACACACTCTTACACACCCCACACACCCCTCACACACACTCTTACACACCCCACACACCCCTCACACACACTCTTACACACCCCACACACCCCTCACACACACTCTTACACACCCCACACACCCCTCACACACACTCTTACACACCTCACACACCCCTCACACACACTCTTACACACCCCACACACCCCTCACACACACTCTTACACACCCCACACACCCCTCACACACACTCTTACACACCCCACACACCCCTCACACACACTCTTACACACCCCACACACCCCTCACACACACTCTTACACACCCCACACACCCCTCACACACACTCTTACACACCCCACACACCCCTCACACACACTCTTACACACCACACACACCCCTCACACACACTTACACACCCCACACATCCCTCACACACACTCTTACACACCACACACCCATCACACACACTCTTACACACCCCTCACACACACTCTTACACACCCCACACACCCCTCACACACACTCTTACACACCCCACACACACCTCACACACACTCTTACACACCCCACACACCCCTCACACACACTCTATCACACCCCAGACACCCCTCACACACACTCTTACACACCCCACACACCCCTCACACACACTCTTACACACCCCACACACACACTCTTACACACCCCTCACACACACTCTAACACACCCCACACACCCATCACACACACTCTTACACACCCCACACACCCCTCACACACACTCTTACACACCCCACACACCCCTCACACACACTCTTACACACCCCACACACCCCTCACAAACACTCTTACACACCCCTCACAAACACTCTTACACACCCCTCACACACACTCTTACACACCCCACACACCCCTCACACACACTCTTACACACCCCACAGACACACTCTTACACACCCCTCAAACACACTCTTACACACCCCTCAAACACACTCTTACACACCCCACACACCCCTCACACACACTCTTACACACCCCACACACCCCTCACACACACTCTTACACACCTCACACACCCCTCACACACACTCTTGCACCCCCCCACACCCCTCACAAACACTCTTACACACCCCACACACACACTCTTACACACCCCTCACACACACTCTTACACACCCCACACACCCCTCACACACACTCTTACACACACCACACCCCTCACACACACTCTTACACACCCTACACACCCCTCACATACACTCTTACACACCCCACACACCCCTCACACACACTCTTACACACCCCTCACACACACACTTACACACACCCCACACCTCTCACACACACTCTTACACACACCCCACACCCCTCACACACACTCTTACACACCCCACACACACTTACACACACCCCACACCTCTCACACACACACCTACACACACCCCACACCCCTCACACACACTCTTACACACCCCTCACACACTTACACACACCCCACACCCCTCACACACACTCTTACACACACCCCACACCCCTCACACACACTCTTACAACCCCCCCACACACCTCACACACCCTCTTACACCCCCCCACACCCTTCACACACACTCTTACACCCCCCCCCACACACACACACTTACACACACCCCACACCCCTCACACACACTCTTACACACACCCCACACCCCTCACACACACTCTTACACACACCCCACACCCCTCACACACACTCTTACACACCCCACACACCCCTCACACACACTCTTACACACCCCACACACCCCTCACACACACTCTTACACACCCCACACACCCCCCACACACACTCTTACACACCCCACACACCCCTCACACACACTCTTACACACCCCACACACCCCTCACACACACTCTTACACACCCCACACACCCCTCACACACACTCTTACACACCCCACACACCCTTCACACACACTCTTACACACCCCACACACCCCTCACACACACTCTTACACACCCCACACACACACTCTTACACACCCCACACACACTCTGACACACCCCTCACACACACTCTTACACACCCCACACACCCCTCACACACACTCTTACACACCCCACACACCCCTCACACAAACTCTTACACACCCCACACACACTCTTACACACCCCTCACACACACTCTTACACACCCCACACACCCCTCACACACACTCTTACACACCCCACACACCCCTCACACACACACTCACACACACCCCACACCTCTCACACACATACTTACACACACCCCACACCCCTCACACACACTCTTACACACCCCACACAGCCCTCACACACACTCTTACACACACCCCACAGCCCTCACACACACTCTTACACACCCCACACCCCTCACACACACTCTAACACATCCCCCACACCCCTCACACACACTCTTACACATCCCCCACACCCCTCACACACACTCTTACACACCCCACACACCCCTCACACACACTCTTACACACCCCACACCCCTCACACACACTCTTACACACCCCACACCCCTCACACACACTCTTACACACCCTACACTCCCCTCACACACACTCTTACACACCCCACACACCCCTCACACACACTCTTACACACCCCTCACACACACACTTACACACACCCCACACCCCTCACACACACTCTTACACACCCCACACACACTTACACACACCCCACACCCCTCATACACACACTTACACACACCCCACACCCCTCACACACACTCTTACACACACCCCACACCCCTCACACACACTCTTACACACCCCCACACCCCTCACACACACTCTTACACCCCCCACACCCCTCACACACACTCTTACACCCCCCCCACACACTTTCACACACCCCACACCCCTCACACACACTCTTACACACACCCCACACCCCTCACACACACTCTTACACACCCCCCACACCCCTCACACACACTCTTACACACCCCCCACACCCCTCACACACACTCGTACACCCCCCCCACACCCCTCACACACACACTCTTACACACACCCCACACCCCTCACACACACTCTTACACACCCCCACACCCCTCACACACACTCGTACACACACCCCACACCCCTCACACACACTCTTACACACACCCCACACCCCTCACACACCCCCACACCCCTCACACACACTCTTACACACCCCCCACACCCCTCACACACACTCTTACACACACACCACACCCCTCACACACACTCTTACACACCCCACACACCCCTCACACACACTCTTACACACCCCCCACACCCCTCACACACACTCTTACACACACCCCACACACCTCACACACACTCTTACACACCCCACTCACCCCTCACACACACACTTACACACACCCCACACACACACACTTACACACACCCCTCACACACACTCTTACACACCCCTCACACACACACTTACACACACCCCACACCCCTCACACACACTCTTACACAGCCCTCACACACTTACACACACCCCACACCCCTCACACACACTCTTACCCCCCCCCCACACCCCCCACACACACTCCTTCCCCCCCCCCCACCCCCCACACACACTCTTACACCCCCACACACACACTTACACACCCCCCACACCCCTCACACACACTCTTACACACCCCCCACACCCCTCACACACACTCTTACACACACCCCACACCCCTCACACACACTCTTTCACACCCCACACAGCCCTCACACTCTTACACACACCCCACACCCCTCACACACACTCTTACCCGCCCCCCACACCCCTCACACACACTCTTACACCCCCCCACACCCCTCACACACACTCTTACACCCCCCCACACACACATACACACACCCCACACCCCTCACACACACCCTTACACACCCCACACACACCCCTCACACACACTCTTACACACCCCACTCACCCCCCACACACCCCTCACACACACACTTACACACCCCACACACACCTCACACACCCCCCACACACACACACTTACACACACCCCACACCCCTCACACACACTCTTACACCCCCCCACACCCCTCACACACACTCTTACACCCCCCCACACCCCTCACACACACTCTTACACCCCCCCCCAGCCCTCACACCCCCCCCTACACCCCCCCACCCACACCTTCTCACACCCCCCACCCCTCACACACGCTCTTACACACCCCACACACCCCACACCCCTCACACACACTCTTACACACCCCACACCCCCCTCACACACACTCTTACACACCCCACATACACCCCACACACCCCTCACACACACACTTACACACACCCCACACCCCTCACACACACTCTTACACCCCCCCACACCCCTCACACACACACTTACACACACCCCTCACACACACACTTACACACACCCCTCACACACACTCTTACACACCCCTCACACACACACTTACACACACCCCACACCTCTCACACACACTCTTACACACACCCCACACCCCTCACACACACACTTACACACCCCTCACACACACACTCTTACACACCCCTCACACACACACTTACACACACCCCACACCCCTCACACACACACTCTTACACACACCCCACACCCCTCACACACACTCTTACATACCCTCCACACCCCTCACACACACTCGTACACACACCCCACACCCCTCACACACACTCTTACACATCCCCCACACCCCTCACACTCTTACACACCCCTCACACACACACTTACACACACCCCACACCTCTCACACACACTCTTACACACACCCCACACCCCTCACACACACTCTTACACACCCCTCACACACACACCTACACACACCCCACACCCCTCACACACACCCTTACACACCCCTCACACACACACTTACACACCCCTCACACACACACTCTTACACACCCCTCAGACACACACTTACACACACCCCACACCCCTCACACACACACTCTTACACACCCCACACACACTTACACACACCCCACACCCCTCACACACACACTTACACACACCCCACACCCCTCACACACACTATTACACACCCCTCACACACTTACACACACCCCACACCCCTCACACACACTCTTACACCACCCCCACACCCCTCACACACACTCTTACACCCCCCCACACCCCTCCCACACACTCTTACACCCCCCCCCCCCCCCTCACACACACTCCTACACACCCCCCACCCCCCTCACACACACCCTTACACCCCCCCCACCCCCCTCACACACACTCTTACACACCCCACACACCCCTCACACACACTCTTACACACCCCACACACCCCTCACACACACTCTTACACACCCCACACACCCCTCACACACACTCTTACACACCTCACACACCCCTCACACACACTCTTACACACCCCACACACCCCTCACACACACTCTTACACACCCCACACACCCCTCACACACACTCTTACACACCCCACACACCCCTCACACACACTCTTACACACCCCACACACCCCTCACACACACTCTTACACACCCCACACACCCCTCACACACACTCTTACACACCCCACACACCCCTCACACACACTCTTACACACCCCACACACCCCTCACACACACTCTTACACACCCCACACACCCCTCACACACACTCTTACACACCCCACACACACACTCTTACACACCCCTCACACACACTCTTACACACCCCACACACCCCTCACACACACTCTTACACACACCACACACCCCTCACACACACTCTTACACACCCCACACACACACTTACACACCCCACACACACACTCTTACACACCCCACACACCCCTCACACACACTCTTACACACCCCACACACCCCTCACACACACACACACACACACCCCACACCTCTCACACACACACTTACACACACCCCACACCCCTCACACACACTCTTACACACCCCACACCCCTCACACACACTCTTACACATCCCCCACACCCCTCACACACACTCTTACACATCCCCCACACCCCTCACACACACTCTTACACACCCCACACACCCCTCACACACACTCTTACACACACCCCACACCCCTCACACACACTCTTACACACCCCACACACCCCTCACACACACTCTTACACACCCCACACCCCTCACACACACTCTTACACACCCTACACACCCCTCACACACACTCTTACACACCCCACACACCCCTCACACACACTCTTACACACCCCTCACACACACACTTACACACACCCCACACCTCTCACACACACTCTTACACACACCCCACACCCCTCAGACACACTCTTACACACCCCACACACACTTACACACACCCCACACCCCTCACACACACACTTACACACACCCCACACCCCTCACACACACTCTTACACCCCCCCACACCCCTCACACACACTCTTACACCCCCCCACACCCTTCACACACACTCTTACACCCCCCCCCACACACTTACACCCCCCCCACACCCCTACACACACACACTTACACACACCCCACACCCCTCACACACACTCGTAAACCCCCCCACACCCCTCACACACACACTCTTACACACACCCCACACCCCTCACACACACTCTTACACACACCCCACACCCCTCACACACACTCGTACACACACCCCACACCCCTCACACACACTCGTACACACACCCCACACCCCTCACACACACTCTTACACACCCCTCACACACACTCTTACACACCCCCCACACCCCTCACACACACTCTTACACACCCCCCACACCCCTCACACACACTCTTACACACACACCACACCCCTCACACACACTCTTACACACCCCACACACCCCTCACACACACTCTTACACACCCCCCACACCCCCCACACACACTCTTACACACACCCCCCCCCCCTCACACACATTCTTACACACCCCACTCACCCCTCACACACACACTTACACACACCCCACACAAACACACTTACACACACCCCTCACACACACTCTTACACACCCCCCACACCCCTCACACACACTCTTACACACCCCCCACACCCCTCACACACACTCTTACACACACACCACACCCCTCACACACACTCTTACACACCCCACACACCCCTCACCCACACCCTTACACACCCCCCACACCCCCCACACACACACTTACACACACCCCACACCTCTCACACACACTCTTACACACACCCCACACCCCTCACACACACTCTTACACACCCCTCACACACACACTTACACACCCTTCACACACACTCTTACACACCCCTCACACACACACTTACACACACCCCACACCCCTCACACACACACTCTTACACACACCCCACACCCCTCACACACACTCTTACACACCCTCCACACCCCTCACACACACTCGTACACACACCCCACACCCCTCACACACACTCTTACACATCCCCCACACCCCTCACACACACTCTTACACACCCCTCACACACACACTTACACACACCCCACACCTCTCACACACACTCTTACACACACCCCACACCCCTCACACACACTCTTACACACCCCTCACACACACACTTACACACACCCCACTCCCCTCACACACACACTTACACACCCCTCACACACACACTTACACACCCCTCACACACACACTGTTACACACCCCTCACACACACACTTACACACACCCCTCACACACACACTCTTACACACCCCAAACACACTTACACACACCCCACACCCCTCACACACACACTTACACACACCCCACACCCCTCACACACACTCTTACACAGCCCTCACACACTTACACACACCCCACACCCCTCACACACACTCTTTCACCCCCCCCACACCCCTCACACACACTCTTACACCCCCCCCACACCCCTCACACACACTCTTACACCCCCACACACACACTTACACACACCCCACACCCCTCACACACACTCTTACACACCCCCCACACCCCTCACACACACTCTTACACACACCCCACACCCCTCACACACACTCTTTCACACCCCACACAGCCCTCACACACACTCTTACACACACCCCACACCCCTCACACACACTCTTACACCCCCCCACACCCCCCACACACACTCTTACACCCCCCCACACCCCTCACACACACTCTTACACACACCCCACACCCCTCACACACACCCTTACACACCCCACACACACCCCCCACACACACTCTTACACCCCCCCCACCCACCCCACACACCCCTCACACACATTCTTACACACCCCACACACACCCCACACACCCCTCACACACACACACTTATACACACCCCACACCCCTCACACACACTCTTACACCCCCCCACACCCCTCACACACACTCTTACACCCCCCCACACCCCTCACACACACTCTTACACCCCCCCAAACCCCTCACACACACTCTTACACCCCCCCACACACACTTACACACACCCCACACCCCTCACACACACTCTTACACACCCCACACACCCCACACCCCTCACACACACTCTTACACACCCCACACACCCCTCACACACACTCTTACACACCCCACACACACCCCACACACCCCTCACACACACACTTACACACACCCCACACCCCTCACACACACTCTTACACCCCCCCACACCCCTCACACACACACTTACACCCCCCCACACCCCTCACACACACTCTTACACCCCCCCACACCCCTCACACACACTCTTACACCCCCCTCACACACACTTACACACACCCCACACCCCTCACACACACTCTTACACACCCCACACACCCCTCACACACACTCTTACACACCCCACACACCCCTCACACACACTCTTACACACCCCACACACACCCCACACACCCCTCACACACACACTTACACACACCCCACACCCCTCACACACACTCTTACACCCCCCCACACCCCTCACACACACTCTTACACCCCCCCCCACACCCCTCACACACACTCTTACACTCCCCCACACCCCTCACACACACTCTTACACCCCCCCACACCCCTCACACACACTCTTACACCCCCCCACATACACTTACACACACCCCACACCCCTCACACACACTCTTACACACCCCACACACACCCCACACACCCCTCACACACATTCTTACACACCCCACTCACCCCTCACACACACTCTTACACACCCTTCACACACACTCTTACACACCCCACACCCCCCTCACACACACTCTTACACACCCCACACCTCCCTCACACACACTCTTACACACCCTACACCCCTCACACACACTCTTACACACCCCTCACACACACTCTTACACACCCCCCACACCCCTCACACACACTCTTACACACACCCCACACCCCTCACAAACACTCTTACACACCCCACACAGCCCTCACACACACTCTTACACACACCCCACTGCCCTCACACACACTCTTACACACCCCACACACCCCTCACACACACTCTTACACACCCCACACACACCCCACACACCCCTCACACACACACACACACACACCCCACACCCCTCACACACACTCTTACACACCCCACACACCCCTCACACACACTCTTACACACCCCACACACCCCTCACACACACTCTTACACACCCCACACACACCCCACACACCCCTCACACACACATTTACACACACCCCACACCCCTCACACACACTCTTACACCCCCCCACACCCCTCACACACACTCTTACACCCCCCCACACCCCTCACACACACTCTTCCACCCCCCCACACCCCTCACACACACTCTTACACCCCCCCACACACACTTACACACACCCCACACCCCTCACACACACTCTTACACACCCCACACACCCCTCACACACATTCTTACACACCCCACTCACCCCTCACACACACTCTTACACACCCTTCACACACACTCTTACACACCCCACACACCCCTCACACACACTCTTACACACCCCACACCCCTCACACACACTCTTACACACCCTACACCCCTCACACACACTCTTACACAACCCGCACACACACTCTTACACACACCCCACACCCCACACACACACTCTTACACACACCCCGCACCCCTCACACACACTCTTACACACCCCACACAGCCCTCACACACACTCTTACACACACCCCACAGCCCTCACACACACTCTTACACACCCCACACACCCCTCACACACACTCTTACACATCCCCCACACCCCTCACACACACTCTTACACACCCCACACACCCCTCACACACACTCTTACACACACCCCACACCCCTCACACACACTTACACACCCTACACACCCCACACACACACTCTTACACACCCCACACACCCCTCACACACACTCTTACACACCCTACACACCCCTCACACACACTCTTACACACCCTACACACCCCACACACACACTCTTACACACCCCATACACCCCTCACACACACTCTTACACACCCCTCACACACACTCTTCACCCTCCTGCGATTTGGAAAGAGGTACTGGAGCATTTGGGCCTCACAACCACAGTGTGTAACAGTTTCTTTCCTCAAGCCATCAGGCTCCTCAACACCCGGCACTGAACTGTACAAAACTCTCTCTCTCTCTCACACACACACACACTCTCTTTCACCTGTGTGGACACACACACACTTATATAGCTTATATTGTTGAGTACTTACTGCACTACCTCAAACCCTGTTATTATTTCATTTCTCTGCTATATTTATGTTTATGCCTATTTCTATTTGCACTTCCTCAACCGCTGCTACTCTGTACATCATTTCATTTTCAATCTATTTAATTTTTTACATTTCACTACACATGTTCTTTATCTTTTGGTGCTGTGTCCTGTGTTTTTGTGTTGTCTTTTTGTACCTACTGTTCCTGCACTGTCTTGTCTTTGTTCTGTTTGCACCTAGTTGCACTCTGCACTTTATGTGTCTAGGACAAAACTTCTGTCCTCGCTCTGTGTTGTTTTTTCCTATTTGATCTTTATGTTGTATGTTTCTGTAGCACCAGGTCCTGGAGAAATGTTTCATTTCACTATGTACTGCGTCAGATATATGTGGCTGAAATGACAATAAAGCTTCTTCAATCTTGAATCTTGAATTTGTGTAATGGTTTATTCAGGCCTGCTGTCATATTCCAAAAATTCTTTGCAGAAATTCCGTTCCATACTTCCTGTCACGTTTGAAATGAGTTTTTCACCAAGTTCCCCAATGGTTTTGGATCGTTACGGTTCCTTAAGCAGTTCTATTTGGAGCTCTTCCTGAAAGAAAAACACTGAGGTGATGAGGTTAAATTAGAAACCTTAAGGTGTTTACAGAGAGAGAAGCTGAAAACAAATGAATGCAATCATGATATTTATTAGGATCAGTGGATTAAAATATAGGATAAAGGGATTAGGTGAGAAATATAGAATTCATTCTCTTCACACTCCATCACAGAAGTTGTGCTCCATACTCCAATCCAGTAGGTGGCGGAATTTACACCTTAAAGCTGGCTTACCAACCGCCATTTAAACAACAGAACAGAACTCTCCATCACAGTAGGTGGCGGTATGAAGCTATGAAGTTGGTTCGAAACCCTCCATGAAACCAGAAGAAGAAGAACAGCTGTAAAGTTTATGTGACCATATCAGCGGTCAGGAACTTATAAAAATGGGAACAAACTGTGAGAAAGTCACTTCCCAAGACTCTGATATCATTCCTGCTGAGTTAATCAGAGCACCGACAGCTCCGTGGATCACCACGCCGGCAGGGAGGCGGAGAAGGCGGTGTAGGGAGAGGAAACAAGAGAGAGGCTGATGTTCTAGGATACAGACCAGGATAAGGAGCAACCTGAACAAACCCTCTCTGTCTGCATCTTCCTGATAATGTACGGTCACCTGCACACAAAATGGAGGATATTTTATTGAGCTTATTTTTATTATGATCCCCGACACGGATATTGAGTTATCAGTCACTCAGATCACCATGACGACCGAACAAGGGACTCCTGGAAGAAGATAGGGGGCGCTCTCTGTGTTTACATTCACAATGACTGGTGCACTAATGCCACAGTGTGTTTGTGTTTTTATTTATGGCTTTATATTTTATGGGCTTTTTCTTGTGGATTTTATTTGTATATTTTATCACTTCTATAATTTCTCATAATTGTTATATTTAGCAGTTTATCAGTAATAATAATAATAATAATAATAATAATAATAATAATAATAATAATCCAGCAGCATCCTAACAGCGCCCTCAGCAGGTCAGTTAAGAGAATAAACACATTTCATGAAACAGAAATCTCACTTTGGAAATGCTTTACTGCCATCTAGTGGATGGAAAGTTTTAATGTTCTTAATCAACAATAATAATCCATTTTTACAATTATTATTGTTTATAATCCTGAAAACCAGAGTAAATGTGTGTATTTAATAATAAATATCTAATTACAAGTGAAATGGTAAAAATTCTTGAATATAGTCAGAATTTGTAAAATGTCAAAAAATTAAAATTATTAGTGAAAACATTTATAAACATCAGTTTAAGTCTAACAATGGATTAAATCATGTTATAATGTTGTATTGATTCATATCTGGTATGTGTGTGTGTGTGTGTGAGTGTGTGTGTGTCTTTGTGTGTGTGTGTGTCTGTGTGTGTGTGTGTGTGAGTGTGTGTGTGTGTGAGTGTGTGTGTGTGTGTAGAAGGGATGTTTAGCTGATGTAGTTACAGTGTGGTTTATCAGTGTGTGTATCTGCTCTGTGCAGCTGTCAGGCATTAATGCTGTACGACAGCCGAGTGTTTCCTCTCTCTGAAATCAGTGTGTGATGTGATCGACTCTCATCACTCACACACCTCAGAGACAAGAGGCGGAGTTCTGTTCATCAGACACACACCTCAGAGACAGGAGGCGGAGCTCTGTTCATCAGACACACACCTCAGAGACAGGAGGCGGAGCTCTGTTCATCAGCGCTGACGTTATTTTGATATATATGGAGAAAGTGAAAGATGCCTCGTCTGATTTGTTATTGAGGCTGTGTGATGATTTCCTCTCATCTTTCTAATAAGGTAACAGTGAGTGTGATTGGCTGTCTCTCTCTCTGTCTGTCTCTCTGTAGGGGGCTGAGTGAGGAGATACACTTCTCTCAGTCTCTCTGGGTGAGTGGAGGTGAACACATCGTGTACAGTGAGGAGGGAGATGGAAATCTGTCTGACTTTTATTCTTCTCTCATCCACACTCACACTCACAGCAGCTGGTAAGTTCACACTGATTATTCACACCAAAACATCACACACATTTTAAAGAGTTTTTAAAGAGAAAAAAAAACTTTTTTACAGTGAAACCCCTTCAATATTTTCAATATTTAATGATGAAGGTTCTGTAATATTCATCATTAAATATTGAACATCTGCAAGATTCATCAATCTTTGAGTAAAGTTATGTGTAAACACTTGGTAAAGCCAAACTGAATTTTTTGGTTAGATTTAGAAATGCTTCATAAAGGCAGATTTTCTTTTAATTCCAGTGTTTATGTTGAAAAAATTCAGCTTAATTTTATTGAAGCACTTTTAATAATAGACATCGTCACAATGCAGCTTTACATAAAATTTTATCCTAATTTGATTTTTTGATGCAAAAAGTGAATAATTTTAAATGTAGATGAGAATATATTGGTGTCTACAGTGTTAACTCTTATATTGTCAGGTTTTATATTTATACTGTAGTCTACATTTTTTTGCCTGATATTTCTAATTTTGCCATTGAAATAATTAGAAAACAAAAGTGTTTGTTGAAAAATAAAATGCGGCTGATTGTGAAAGTAAAAAAATACAATAAAACATTAGCACAAAATTATCGACTAAAAAAGGAAAAAGAAAACAGAAATATTTAAATGACACAGGACAAGAAACCAGGAACTCACAGGAGCTACATCACCGACAATAAACATCACCAAAATGGGAATCACCTGTAAATGACCTGGTGTGTGTAGATGATTTGTGTTTGGGTGACAACCACAAAACTCCATAAAAGGCCATATTCACAGAGCAGAAAAAGCAAATCCAGTGGAATCACAGCACCTGAAAAGGCCAAATATTGAGAGAAATTACAGAGTGAATTCAGAGTGATGTCCATAAAATAAAATAAAAATAATCACAAAAGTTTTTCTTTCTGCTAGTAGGGACCAAATCATTACAAAGATGTTTCTAGCCTAGCCTTATTAGCCTCATCTAGTTTGACTTGCTGGTTTTCTGTCTCTCTCTCTCTCTCTCTCTCTCTCTCTCTCTCTCTCTCAGACAGTGTGAGGTTGGTGAATGGTGGAAGTCGCTGTGCTGGGAGAGTGGAGGTTCTTCATGGTGGTCAGTGGGGAACAGTGTGTGATGATAACTGGAATAAGGTCGATGCTGCAGTGGTGTGTAGAGAGCTGCGCTGTGGGGAGGCTGTAAATGCTGTGGGTTCTGCTCACTTTGGACCAGGATCAGGACCAATCTTGATGGATGAAGTGGCCTGTAGAGGATCAGAGTCGACACTAAAGGACTGTAGATCAGATGGGTGGGGGAAAAGTAACTGTGGTCATGGTGAAGATGCTGGAGTCACCTGCTCAGGTAAACTTCTGTATTTAGAATAAACATTACAATTAGTTACATTATTATTATGATTTAATTTGAATTATAACAAATAAACTTTATTCAAATTAAAAAGGAACTTTGTCTTATAACATTTAAATTATTTCTTGATATTCGCTCTTAGTGAAAATTTACACAATATTTACACAATTAAATAAAACACAGGTCACAGAATGTCGAGACTCACTGCTGGCCCTCACTGGTGCTCTGGGAGAGTGGAGGTGTTTCATGGAGGTTCCTGGTCCACAGTGTGTGATGCTGACTTTGACCAGCAGGATGCAGAGGTTGTGTGTCGAGAGCTGGACTGTGGGATTCCTGTGGAGGTTCTGGGATCAGCTGCTTTTGGACGAGGGGAGGGTCAGGTGTGGACAGAGGAGCTTCAGTGTAGAGGAACTGAATCTGACATTACCTTCTGTCCAACATCATCTTCACTCAAACACTCACACTGTTCCCATGACAACGATGTGGGATTAATATGTTCTGGTTAAGTATCATGATGTAACTTCTGTTTAAATAGAGACCACATAGCTGTCCATCAAACTTTAAGGTTCCTGTGTTAATGTTCCTCTTTCACTGAGCTCTCGGCTGTTTGTTCAGGTCACACAGAGGCGCGGCTGGTGAACGGACCGGACTCCTGTTCTGGTCGAGTGGAGCTCCAGTACCTCGGTGAGTGGGGCACAGTTTGTGCTGTAGGCTGGGATATGAGAGCTGCAGATGTTCTGTGTGCACAGCTGGATTGTGGGAGAGCTGTGGCTGTGGTGGAGGTGGACTGGTTTGGGGAGGGGAGTGGCCACATCTGGGCTGATGTGTTTGATTGTCAGGGGAAGGAGTCACACCTATCACGATGTGGTGTCTCATCATGGAGTCGAGCTGCATGCTCTCATAAACACGACGCTGGAGTCATCTGTAATGGTGAGATATTAACATCACGTACACCACGTTACTGAATAAAGTCAGAGTTCATTAGAATATTTAAATGATGTTCTTCTGCTTCAGGATCATCCATGGTGTTTCATGAGGGGCGAGTGCGGTTGTCTGGAGGGAGAGAGTGTCAGGGGGAGGTGGAGATTTATTTCAGGCAGGACTGGAGGAGAGTTCTCCTGGACTCGTGGAGTCTGTCTGAGGCGTCTGTGCTCTGCAGACAGCTGGGCTGTGGCTCTGTGCTGAACTACCGCTCCTCTCCATCCACCACTGAACACAAACACATGTGTGTAACGGGTTTCAGCTGCTCTGGGAGTGAAGCTCATCTGGGGAACTGCAGCAGGCCACAAGCTGAACCTGTCAACTGCAGCTCTGAGGAACAGCTCTACATCACCTGCTCAGGTAAACACCTACAGATGAGCAGACATGTACAAAACCAGAGCTTTAAAATGTAGTTTAAGAAACAGAGCTCGATCAGGAGGAAAGTAATTATTCATCATTTTAATTAAAAAAGCAATTATTTTACAGTTCATAATGACAGACCAAACAATTTCTGTCTTTGTCGAACTATAAATGTTCATATTTACTCTCTCTGATTTACCTGTTAGTCCCAGGGGGTATAATAATAATAATAATGATCAAATATTAATAAAATATTAATAAACTGTCAATTAACAGTCTGTGAGCTGCATTATTATTTAAATTGTTATTAATCATTTTAACTGATATTAACAGAAATTGTATTGTTTTAAAGAATTTTCCACATCTGATTAAAATGTGTGTGTGTGTGTTTGTGTGTGTGTTTGTGTGTGTGTCTGTGTGTGTGTGTGTTTGTGTGTGTGTGTTTGTGTGTGTGTGTGTCTGTGTGTGTGTGTCTGTGTGTGTGTGTGTGTGTCTGTGTGTGTGTGTGTGTTTGTGTGTGTGTGTTTGTGTGTGTGTGTTTGTGTGTGTCTGTGTGTGTGTGTCTGTGTGTGTGTGTTTGTGTGTGTGTGTCTGTGTGTGTGTGTGTGTGTGTCTGTGTGTGTGTGTGTGTCTGTGTGTGTGTGTGTGTTTGTGTGTGTGCGCGTGTGTGTGTGTGTGCGCGTGTGT
>NC_080728.1:24066869-24074369 GCF_019097595.1 Hemibagrus wyckioides
TCCTACAGGTTTTAGAACGGATCCTTCAGTACAACAGAAACATCCAGCACACAAGCACAAGTGAAAAATCCTGCAGGATTGCTGTGAACCTCAGGCAGAAAAAAATCCAAAAAGGAAAGTAGTTTTCTTTTTTTCCTTTTTTTCAGAAAAGAAATGCTTTAGAAAAGTAAAGAAATGTGAAGACTGTGATTTGATTAGTCTGTGTTTTACAGAATGACTTCACACATAAAAAGATGCTTGTTTTCTCCACCTACTGGTGTAACAGTTTAATTTACATTAAGCACAGGTATATGAATCTTTTTATAGAAAATATTTGATTCACTGAGATTCACGCGCTTCTGTGGTGGTTTCAAAGATTGATAAATAAGTGGGAAAAGTGGTGAATAAATTCTATTCAAGTAGCACTGAATTTGGGGCAGGAGAATGTGGTTTTTGAATGCATTTTGTAGTGTGATCTGTGGCGATTGGTTTTCTCTGCTCAGCCACAGTGATGCATTGGTTGATTGTTTTTCCTTGGGGGGTTTCTCCTGTTTGGAAAGGGGGGAGTGTGCTTCTCAGAAAATACAGAGACTCTGATTGTAAAGCAGCAGCTCCGTGTTTTGGGTTTTATCCACTATTCACATCTCCCCTCATCAGGTATTAAATGCATGCAAATGTAATAAGAATACATTCTTAATGCCTGGAAGTTTTGAGGAATGCAAATGTTATCCTTTAAAGGGTGAATATGTTGTTTTCGGATGTATAAAAGTTTGAAATGAGCTCAGCCTGTGCACCATGCGTGCTAATCACCCACTCTATGCTAACGATGGAGACAACGTGTTCAGGGATTATGAGGTAATGTATTTAAGGCGAAATACAAATATAACATTTTTGTGAAAAATGTAACAACAATGGTTTATCAATTACAAATGTGTGTTCTGAAAGTTGTTGATTAAACTGAGTTTCATAGACATTCCTGTTAAGATTTATACACAAAACGCCTGTAACAGTCCATTAAGTTGAGCATATGTAGGGCAGTACACTGTGTTGTCCACAGGATGTCGCTATGACACTGTTGGAACAGATTTAAGTGCCTTTAGCATTGTTTGAGCCTCTTGATGTACCGTAGTGTTGATACGTGTGTAGTGCGCCATATTTTCTTCAGTCCATGTTATCAATGCTATAGTTAAGTCATGTTCACGGCAGTGAAAATCAAAATGTAAATATTTTTGTTGTTATCGCACTAAAGTTCAGTTTAATGACATGTTTTGTGTTCTAAACTGTTAAAGACCTAAATACAGGGGAATGTGAAGAGCTAAAATGTTTTGCTTTTCCTTTTGAATGTGGATAATGCAAAGCTACACTATATTGCCAAAAGTATTCGCTCACCCATCCAAATAATCAGAATCAGGTGTTCCAATCACTTCCATGGCCACAGGTGTATAAAATCAAGCACCTAGGCATGCAGACTGTTTTTACAAACATTTGTGAAAGAATGGGTCGCTCTCAGGAGCTCAGTGAATTCCAGCGTGGAACTGTGATAGGATGCCACCTGTGCAACAAATCCAGTCGTGAAATTTCCTCGCTCCTAAATATTCCACAGTCAACTGTCAGCTGTATTATAAGAACGTGGAAGTGTTTGGGAACGACAGCAACTCAGCCACGAAGTGGTAGGCCACGTAAACTGACGGAGCGGGGTCAGCGGATGCTGAGGCGCATAGTGCGAAGAGGTCGCCAACTTTCTGCAGAGTCAATCGCTACAGACCTCCAAACTTCATGTGGCCTTCAGATTAGCTCAAGAACAGTGCGCAGAGAGCTTCATGGAATGGGTTTCCATGGCCGAGCAGCTGCATCCAAGCCATACATCACCAAGTGCAATGCAAAGCGTCGGATGCAGTGGTGTAAAGCACGCCGCCACTGGACTCTAGAGCAGTGGAGACGCGTTCTCTGGAGTGACGAATCGCGCTTCTCCATCTGGCAATCTGATGGACGAGTCTGGGTTTGGCGGTTGCCAGGAGAACGGTACTTGTCTGACTGCATTGTGCCAAGTGTAAAGTTTGGTGGAGGGGGGATTATGGTGTGGGGTTGTTTTTCAGGAGCTGGGCTTGGCCCCTTAGTTCCAGTGAAAGGAACTCTGAATGCTTCAGCATACCAAGACATTTTGGACAATTCCATGCTCCCAACTTTGTGGGAACAGTTTGGAGCTGGCCCCTTCCTCTTCCAACATGACTGTGCACCAGTGACCAAAGCAAGGTCCATAAAGACATGGATGACAGAGTCTGGTGTGGATGAACTTGACTGGCCTGCACAGAGTCTTGACCTCAACCCCATAGAACACCTTTGGGATGAATTAGAGCGGAGACTGAGAGCCAGACCTTCTCGTCCAACATCAGTGTGTGACCTCACAAATGCGCTTCTGGAAGAATGGTCAAAAATTCCCATAAACACACTCCTAAACCTTGTGGACAGCCTTCCCAGAAGAGTTGAAGCTGTTATAGCTGCAAAGGGTGGACCGACGTCATATTGAACCCTATGGATTAGGAATGGGATGTCACTTAAGTTCATATGCAAGTCAAGGCAGGTGAGCGAATACTTTTGGCAATATAGTGTATGCTTAGACGCGTTCGTTCAGCCCACATGGGAATTGAAAAATCCAAACAGCGTGCTAGAGACATTATCTTTTGGCCTGGCATGTCCATACAGATTGCTAGTATAGTTGAACAGTGTTCCATTTGTCTTGAAGCTACAGCTCAAAACTGTCAGTGGAAAAGGTGTTCATGCTAGACGCGAACAACGGCAGCTGTACCAAAAAAGTATTACAACAGGTCAGCAAGACCACTTACACCATTACAGATTGGAGACCATGTCTGAATTCAAGATTCAGAGTGTTGGAAACCTGCGGTGGTCATAAATCCCGCTGACACTTTCAGATCCTACCACATATGCACTGCAGAAGGCCAAGTTTTCCGAATGAATCATTGCCTCCTTCTGCAAGATAAAGCACAGCCCGTCAATGCTGAGTCCAGAATGTCTTCGAGCACTCCACACACAGTGCCACTGGATCACACCAAACAGACAGACATGAATGATACTGCTACTCCACACTATGTCACCAGATCAGGACGAGAAGTGAAACCCCGAGTCGTCCTTGATCTATAATTGTAAAGGGTGTAGGCGGATCGCTGCCCTAAGAAAAAAAATGAAAAATTGTCATGCCAATCATTGCAAATATTGATCTAGTTATGGTTGGTTTAGTTTTGTATACTGATTTTTGCATTAGTATGTTATAACTAATTAAGTGCTGAGTTACAAGGATATGTACGATATCAAATTTGGGGATGTAATATTCAACTGTTTGAATATAGATATATGAGTGCTATTATGTACGCAGTTGTTGCATATAGACTCTAGGGGGCAATGGATAAAAAGTAGGTCATGTTAATAGGGGAGTTGGAGGAACAAAAAAAGGATAATAAAGTTGGATGGTATAAAAATCACACAGGTGTCGAGGCCGTCATTCATTAAAATAATACAATTGTGTGATAGAAAGTGTTTTTCTTTCTGTGAATACAGACATATCCACCATGTCAACTGCTACACATGAAGGTCTACAGATAGATAGATATAAGGTTTCTGACTATTTAGTAACTCTGATTCTTTATTGCATCCTCTGTGGTGTTACCTGAAACGATGCTACATGATGACACTTACCTATGAAAAGGTGTCCACTGTGGAGCAGTAGCCATCAGTGGAATTAATCATCACAGATGCCTCTCTCATGGTGTGGTGTCACAGAGCTACACAACAATCAGGTGGAGTTAAGAGCCATCCATCTGTCCACTAAAGCCTTAGGAGTTAAGACACAATCACATCCTGGCTGTTTATTACTGATATAAGTGATAACAGGAATTGACTAAAATCTCACTATTTGGTAATCAGTACCAACTTTCTGTGGTATAAATAAAAGAATAAAACATTTTGGGTCATCCAGTTATAGGAAAATTGTCCACTGTATTTCTTTATCTGTTCATTAGATGGAAGATAATGATGATGTCATCACTATGGAACAGGATGTAGGAGAGACAAAGTGAGTGTCTTCTTGGTTATGTGGTTAATGTATGTAAATGCACAAGCAGTACAGTGAAAGCATGATTATATTATTTCTGATAATATAAATATCAGCTATATAAAACAACTTTAATCCTCTTTCTGTCATCTTCCAAGTGTGTCACTTCAACACCTGAAACTGTGTCCAACTACAATATACCCAGAATGCACTGTGGCCTACAAACATGACCAACCATGGACTACAACACAGAACACCGTCACATTCCTTGTTCTCCGTCTTAGCAAAAAGATTAGAGAGAGTTAATTCACACCTATTGGTTCTTAACCAGCTGTGCTCTTCTTTCATTACACTATCAGTCCTATAAATATTATCACTCAGCTTAAATATCACTCACATCTCACCTCAATAATCTCAGTGATTATTCATTATAGTCTAAATGACTTTAATCTTAGCTGAAACCTTTTGAAACAAAACTGACGTATAAGCAGCAGTATGTAGGAATGAACTCAGAGGAAACACTGAATGCTCGAATGAGTGGTAATGAAAAGTACAGTGTGTGTGTGTGTGTGTGTGTGTGTGTGTGTGTGTGTGTGTGTGAGAGAGAGAGAGAGAGAGAGAGAGAGAGAGAGAGGTTTATTAAGTGTTTAAAATCAGAAATCACATCTCACTGTGTTTATGACTACATTGTTTTCATCAGGGTGGAAATCACAGAGGGAGTTCTGACACTTGATCTTGCCTTGTACTTCATCCTCCAATTCATTCAGACCTCTCTCTCTCTCTCTCTCTCTCTCGCTCTCGCTCTCTCTCGCTCTCTCTCTCTCTGCGCATGCGCGGCGGAGAGGCGAGTGTGGCGTGTGGAGCGCGTGAGAGCGGTTGGCGTTTTGCCAATTTTTTCGGCACTAAAGTGCAATTCTTTTCCGTTTAAAATCTCAGAATATTAATATACTTATTGTGTGAGTGTGAGCGAGTGTGTGCGGACAATAGCTGTGTGTGTGAGTGTGTGCGTGCGTGTGTGTGTGCGCGCGTGTGTGTGTGCAGGTGTGTGTGAGTAGCGTGTCGGTGAAGCGTGGTTATGGCGGATCCGACCGCGAGGTTGTGTGAGAGTTTGACTCGCCGGCACGGTGTCCGTGTTGTGTGTCCGGCACGGTGTCCGTGTTGTGTGTCCGGCACGGTGTCCGTGTTGTGTGTCCGGCACGGTGTCCGTGTTGTGTGTCCGGTGAGTGTTGAAGAATGTTGTTTAGCAGTCGGTAACGTGGTGGGGCATGAGAACATTGTCTCTGCCTCCAGAATGAACAGTGCCATTGTGGTGTTTCTGAATAGTGTTGAAAAAGTAAGAAATCTGATTCAGAAAGGCATCATTGTTAATAATGAGCAAATACTGGTTTCTCCCCTCAGTTCCCCAGCTAAGAAAGTCTTGTTGTCCAACGTCCCTCCTTTTATTTCAGATGAAGCTATCTGTAAAGAACTGTCTCGGTACGGGCGAATTGTCTCCCCCATTAAGAGAATCCCTCTTGGCTGTAAGTCCCCACTGGTTAAACACTTGGTTTCGTTTAGAAGAATGGTCTTCATGGTTTTTAAAGAAGGTGTGGAAGAGCTGAATGCCGTTTTTAAATTCAGAGTTGAAGGCTTTGACTACAATCTGTTTGTTTCTTCTGATACAGATATTAAGTGCTTTAAATGTGGAAAAACTGGTCATCTTGCTCGGGCCTGCCCTGAGAGGCAGAGTGACCCCGGTGTTTCTGAGCGACCGGGGCAGGACGCAGCTCAGTCGGCTGGGGTCGTTCCCCCTGCAGCTACAGTTCGGCCGGCTGCTGAGGGCCCCGGAGCTGCTGCTGCACCAGACCCGAAAGAGAGTGAGCCCCAAGCCCAGCCTGCAACCCAGAAGCCCACTGGAGCTGCAACAGCCCCGGAAAAGCCATGCACGGCCGAACCGGCCGCGGAAGAGCCATGCTCAGCTCAACCGGACCGGGAGAAGCCGTGCTCCACTGAGAAGAGCTCAGTGGGTTCTGGAGCAGTGCTGGAGCTGGCAGAGGCAGGCACGGAGGTGCAGAGCGAACGCCCGGAAACACCGGACACTACACCAGTGCAGGGGGACGGAGGAGACGTGGATATGGTGGATGAGCCCGTCTTTAAAGTGCCGAATAAAAGGAAAAAGCAAGGTAAGGGACGGGGAAAAAAGCAGGCAAAAAAGGACACAAAGGTGGGGGAACGAGAATCAGACAGTGATGACTGCATGTCAGACTCTGTTTTAATGTTCGATTCTCAGGAGGAACAGGTTCATGTGGTGTACAGAGCTGATGATATTAAAGAGTTTTTAAGGAACACCAAATGGCAGAAAAATGTAGCATTGGAAGAGTTTTTCCCAGACCGTAAGCAGTTTATTCACGACGTGAAGTTCTTCAGAAGAGAAGGTGCATTTATTGATGTTGAAATTTTCCGTCTGAAGAAACTGATCACAAGAGTGAATAAGGAAAACTCTGATGATGACTAGTGTGGTGTTTTTTTATGGTAGAGTGGTTTTTACCCTCTGTTTAATTTTATTTATTTTATTTATTTTTATGAAAGGAGTTAATATTGCGAGTTTAAATATTAATGGGGCAAGAGAGCAAATCAAGAGAGCTAAACTGTATGAAGTTTTAAAGCAGAAGCACATTGACGTTGCCATGCTGCAAGAAACCCACAGCGATACCAGCAATGCTGCTGATTGGGTGAAGGAGTGGGATGGGTTGGTGATTTTAAGTCATAACACAACGCTCAGTGGTGGAGTCGCCTTGCTCTTTGCTCGCAGTTTTATTCCTTGTTCTTATTCAGTTGAAGAATTTTTAAATGGGAGGCTTTTAAAAGTGAAAACTTTTTATGAGAATGAGGTTTTAGTTTTTATTTGTGTGTACACTCCCACCAGTGCAGTGGAGAGGATGATGTTTTTAGATACTCTGAACAATGTCATTGCTGACTGCAACACTGCAGAAATTTTAATTCTGGGTGGTGATTTTAACTGTACTACAGATATTTTAGACCGGAACCACACAGAACCTCACATGGCTTCCCGTAAGCGTCTGTGGGAGATGGTGGAGGCCCACGAGTTGAGCGACATATGGAGAGCTTTTCATAAGAACAAGAGACAGTACACGTGGGCCCATGCCATAGATAACACACTCTCCCTGGCGAGATCAGATCGTTTTTATGGTTTTAAGCATCAGCTGACGTTTTTTACAGTGTTTTATTGTTCCAGTAGGTATCTCTGACCACAGTATGGTCCAGTGTACTATTACCAAAGAGAAGGTTAAACCTAGGAGTGCCTACTGGCATTTTAACACTGCTCTTTTAGAAGATGCTAATTTCAGGGAGTCTTTTATTTTTTTATGGAGTTGTTTTAAACATGAGAAGGCAGCTTTTAGTTCACTTCAGCTGTGGTGGGATGTGACAAAAGCACAAGTCAAAGTATTTTGTCA
>NC_080728.1:24079369-24084369 GCF_019097595.1 Hemibagrus wyckioides
CTCTCTCTTTCACCTGTGTGGACACACACACACTTATATAGCTTATATTGTTGAGTACTTATTGCACTACCTCAAACCCTGTTATTATTTCATTACTCTGCTATATTTATGTTTATGCCTATTTCTATTTGCACTTCCTCAACCGCTGCTACTCTGTACATCATTTCATTTTTATTCTATTTAATTTTTTACATTTCACTACACATGTTCTTTATCTTTTGGTGCTGTGTCCTGTGTTTTTGTGTTGTCTTTTTGTACCTACTGTTCCTGCACTTTGTTTTGTCTTTGTTCTGTTTGCACCTAGTTGCACTCTGCACTTTATGTGTCTAGGACAAAACTTCTGTCCTCGCTCTGTGTTGTTTTTTCCTATTTGATCTTTATGTTGTATGTTTCTGTAGCACCAGGTCCTGGAGAAATGTTTCATTTCACTATGTACTGCGTCAGATATATGTGGCTGAAATGACAATAAAGCTTCTTCAATCTTGAATCTTGAATTTGTGTAATGGTTTATTCAGGCCTGCTGTCATATTCCAAAAATTCTTTGGCAGAAATTCCGTTCCATACTTCCTGTCAGGTTTGAAATGAGTTTTTCACCAAGTTCCCAATGGTTTTGGATCGTTCACGGTTCCTTAAGCAGTTCTATTTGGAGCTCTTTCTGAAAGAAAAACACTGAGGTGATGAGGTTAAATTAGAAACCTTAAGGTGTTTACAGAGAGAGAAGCTGAAAACAAATGAATGCAATCATGATATTTATTAGGATCAGTGGATTAAAATATAGGATAAAGGGATTAGGTGAGAAATATAGAATTCATTCTCTTCACACTCCATCACAGAAGTTGTGCTCCATACTCCAATCCAGTAGGTGGCGGAATTTACACCTTAAAGCTGGCTTACCAACCGCCATTTAAACAACAGAACAGAACTCTCCATCACAGTAGGTGGCGGTATGAAGCTATGAAGTTGGTTCGAAACCCTCCATGAAACCAGAAGAAGAAGAACAGCTGTAAAGTTTATGTGACCATATCAGCGGTCAGGAACTTATAAAAATGGGAACAAACTGTGAGAAAGTCACTTCCCAAGACTCTGATATCATTCCTGCTGAGTTAATCAGAGCACCGACAGCTCCGTGGATCACCACGCCGGCAGGGAGGCGGAGAAGGCGGTGTAGGGAGAGGAAACAAGAGAGAGGCTGATGTTCTAGGATACAGACCAGGATAAGGAGCAACCTGAACAAACCCTCTCTGTCTGCATCTTCCTGATAATGTACGGTCACCTGCACACAAAATGGAGGATATTTTATTGAGCTTATTTTTATTATGATCCCCGACACGGATATTGAGTTATCAGTCACTCAGATCACCATGACGACCGAACAAGGGACTCCTGGAAGAAGATAGGGGGCGCTCTCTGTGTTTACATTCACAATGACTGGTGCACTAATGCCACAGTGTGTTTGTGTTTTTATTTATGGCTTTATATTTTATGGGTTTTTCTTGTGGATTTTATTTGTATATTTTATCACTTCTATAATTTCTCATAATTGTTATATTTAGCAGTTTATCAGTAATAATAATAATAATAATAATAATAATAATAATAATAATAATAATCCAGCAGCATCCTAACAGCGCCCTCAGCAGGTCAGTTAAGAGAATAAACACATTTCATGAAACAGAAATCTCACTTTGGAAATGCTTTACTGCCATCTAGTGGATGGAAAGTTTTAATGTTCTTAATCAACAATAATAATCCATTTTTACAATTATTATTGTTTATAATCCTGAAAACCAGAGTAAATGTGTGTATTTAATAATAAATATCCAATTACAAGTGAAATGGTAAAAATTCTTGAATATAGTCAGAATTTGTAAAATGTCAAAAAATTAAAATTATTAGTGAAAACATTTATAAACATCAGTTTAAAAAAATCTAAAAATGGATAAAATCATGTTCTAATTGTTATAATGTTAAAATGAAATGATAAATATCCGGTATGTGTGTGTGCGTGTGTGTGTGTGTGTGTGTGTCTTTATGTGTCTTTGTGTGTGTGTGTGTGTGTGTGTGTGTAGAAGGGATGTTTAGCTGATGTAGTTACAGTGTGGTTTATCAGTGTGTGTATCTGCTCTGTGCAGCTGTCAGGCATTAATGCTGTACGACAGCCGAGTGTTTCCTCTCTCTGAAATCAGTGTGTGATGTGATCGACTCTCATCACTCACACACCTCAGAGACAGGAGGCGGAGCTCTGTTCATCAGACACACACCTCAGAGACAGGAGGTGGAGCTCTGTTCATCAGACACACACCTCAGAGACAGGAGGCGGAGCTCTGTTCATCAGTCACACACCTCAGAGACAGGAGGCGGAGCTCTGTTCATCAGTCACACACCTCAGAGACAGGAGGCGGAGCTCTGTTCATCAGCGCTGACGTTATTTTGATATATATGGAGAAAGTGAAAGATGCCTCGTCTGATTTGTTATTGAGGCTGTGTGATGATTTCCTCTCATCTTTCTAATAAGGTAACAGTGAGTGTGATTGGCTGTCTCTCTCTCTCTCTGTCTGTCTCTCTGTAGGGGGCTGAGTGAGGAGATACACTTCTCTCAGTCTCTCTGGGTGAGTGGAGGTGAACACATCGTGTACAGTGAGGAGGGAGATGGAAATCTGTCTGACTTTTATTCTTCTCTCATCCACACTCACACTCACAGCAGCTGGTAAGTTCACACTGATTATTCACACCAAAACATCACACACTTCTCACTTTAACAGTAGGGACGAGTTTTAATCAGGAAATGTCAGAAATTTTCCTGGACTGATTGTAACTTTATAAACAGTGAAAGTGTTTGATTTTTATAGAATTTAAAAAGCTGTACATGAGCGTACACACATCATCCTCAGGGTTTGTTCTGAGGCGTCACTTATACAATCAGCTCCAGATTAATGTTTAGAGTTTAGACATGATTTATTGAGTGTGTGTGTGTGTGTGTGAGAGAGAGAGAGAGAGAGAGAGAGAGAGAAATAAGAGTAAATATAAAATCTCTCCCTCTCTCTTTCTCTCTCTCTCTCTCTCTCTCTCTCAGACAGTGTGAGGTTGGTGAATGGTGGAAGTCGCTGTTCTGGGAGAGTGGAGGTTCTTCATGATGGTCAGTGGGGAACAGTGTGCCATAATGGCTGGGATATGAGAGAAGCTGCAGTGGTGTGTAGAGAGCTGCGCTGTGGTGAGGCTGTAAATGTACGGTATGTTGCTCATTTTGGACAAGGATCAGGACCAATCTGGATGGATCAAGTGAACTGTAGAGGATCAGAGTCGACACTGAAGGACTGTGGATCACGAGGGTGGGGGAAAACTAACTGTAATCATGGTGGAGATGCTGGAGTCACCTGCTCAGGTAAACTGGTTTTAATCATAACATTTTATATATGTTCTTAAAAATACCCTTATCAAAGTGATCTGTCAGTTCAAAAATAAAGAACTTTATCATTTTTAAAATATATAAAATAAATGTTGTGCGTAACAGACTGCATCACCAGCATCCGGTGTAACGTCCATGTTCATGAACAGTGACTCTGCAGTCTGGTGTAAAATCAGCTTTGGAGGAACATTTTATTATTATTATTATTATTATTATTATTATTATTATTCATAATAATAATAATAATAATAATAATAATAATAATAATAATAATAGAAGACAATTTTATTCTTTTTAATTATTCCATAAATTCATGTGTAATTTATGTGTATAGTAATAGAAAAGTAAATAACGGTTAGCGCGTTCCATTCACGCTTTGATTGTATTTGATTTTACTGAACCAACAGAGAGCTCGGATTATTACGGGTCAGTTTATTCTTCAAACTCTGGACATGTGTTCTTTACAGGACAAAACACTGAATTAACACAATGGGAATATTCATTCATTCATTGTCTATACCCACTTATTCCTAATTAGGGTCACAGGGGTCTGCTGGAGTCTATCCCAGCACACATAGGGTGAAAGGCAGGGGTACACCCTGGACAGGTCACCAGTCCATCGCAAGGCCACATATAGACGAACAACCACACACACTCACATTCACTCCTGTAGACAACTTACAATTACCAGTCAACCTAATGTACATGTTTTTGGACTGTGGGAGGAACCAGGAGTAAACCCACGCAGGCACAGGGAGAACATGCAAACTCCACATAGAAAGGCCCCAGCCTGTTCAACCCCGGGATTCGAACCCAGGACCTTGCTGTGAGGCAACAGTGCTGACCACTAAGCCACCGTGCTGCCCTGCTAATATTCAACCAAAGTCAAATATGTTTTTTACATTCAACAAATTAAAATAACTCTTTAAAGACATGTTAAAATACATTATATCCAGTTACATGACATTGACTTAGTGTCTTGTGTCTTCATTAAGATGTGAACATGATTAACTGTTAGAGCGTGATATAAAAACATTAAATGTAAAATAACAGCATGCGCTGGATCAAGTGCAATTCCCTGTGCTCCTAAATTAGTGAGTGACGAAGATTTTTTCGTAATTAAAATAGTTAGTAATGTACATATCTGGTAGAGAAAAATCTGGCAACCTTAGAGCCATGAACTACATGCAGGTTTATTATAATAATATAAATGAAGAACCCATAATACTGAGTTAAGAAGCTGCAGAACACGACTCTGAATACGAGGAATTTTCCCTGTTTACATGTTGATGTTCCTTTTGGACTTAAGTCACTGATTCTGAATACGGCCCACTGTAATAGTTGTGACTCTTGAACACTATTTCTGTAACTTTAATGTTCATTATGACTTCACCACTTAAATATCTGTGTTTTAATGTAGATCATGAAGCTGAGAATAGTGATGACACCATTACAGCTGATCAGAAGACAGTTATACTGACAGGTATGATAATAATGTGACAGAACTGTAATTTCAGTGATGAACACAGTCATAAATAACATCCAAGTGGATTTACTGTCATTGTTTACAAAGAGAACAAAGAACCAGAGTGTG
>NC_080728.1:24094369-24109369 GCF_019097595.1 Hemibagrus wyckioides
AACTGTCTGAAATAGATAAAGATTTTTCATTTATTATGCTCAGGTAATGTTTTATATTTTAAGATCTAATTCAATATTCTATGTTTTCTATGTTGATTTTCTATATGGCTATATGGAACTAGAAAGTGTTGATTAATTTTTCACAACAACACGGCTCTGATAATAGTTAAAATCTTATCATTCATGTCTAACTGAAACTTGTGATTCTGTTATTAAGTGTTTCAGAAATGAGCCAGAATAAAACTTATTACAAATATTAAAATGTTAATATATATATATATATATATTCAATTCAATATTTATGTCACACCTGAATTATAGTAAAATAATTTTTCTTTTAGTTATTTAATAGTTACGACTGCCACATAAATGATTCTAATAAATGATTCATTTGAATATTTTATTTTTCCTACAGTTCTTCCTACAGTCCTTCTCATTATGTAAGCCCATAATAAACTGATTTAAAACATGTTATATAACAAAGAATAGTGTATAATCATTTTTGTTGACATTACTAATAGATGTTTATTTAACATTTATAGAAAGAGTCTCGAGTTTCAGTTCTTTGTAACAGTTATTTATTATTATTTCAGCAGCTGCAGTTAAAGTAATCCTGAAAGTCGGGGTGTTGCAGCCCCATCAGCAGCCTTACTTCCTGCCTCCTTGTATAGAATGAGAAATGGACAAGGAATTTAAATATTTTGTCTAAATAAACAATATGCAAGCAAATGCAACCTTTTTATCCATAGTAAGTAAATATTGTGCCTTATTCTGAGCGCTGTATTCACCTTTTTCACTATTTTATTACATATTGTTTACTTAAACAATTGATTAAATAAAAGTGCTTTTATAATATAATGTGATTATGTGGTTTGTGGCTCTTGTAGTGATAAATCTGTGGTCAGTGTCAGGCAATAAAAATAAATAAATATTTATATATTTATACTCTATACTCACGGGTAGCCGCAAACGAGACCATATCACACCGATTTTACGCTCTGCACTGGCTGCCAGTCCGATATCAAATTGATTATAGAATTCAAATCTATGTTAAAAACGCATCTCTTTTCTTGTGCTTTTAATTGTTTGTAATGTGTATGTGTTTTCCTGCTTCTATCCTTGTTCATTTTTATTTTTTTTCCTCTATCTTTGGACAGTATTTTGGCAAATTAAGGTTGAATTTAAATTTGCTTTAGAAATAAAATTGAATTGAATTGAATTGAATATATTAATCAGAACGTTGTGAGTTCAAATCCCAGCACCAGCCTGAGCTCGACCTCCACTGCATACTAAAAACTTCAGATTATTGAATAAATGTAAATGCGCGTACACACACACACACACACACACACAGAGACACAAACACACACACACACGCGTTTCTCTCTCCCTCTCTGATATACAGATTCTTAGACATACACACAGATATAAAGTGTTTATCTGGACACCCAGTTACTGCAATGGTTTATGTGGACTCACCCTTCCTAACATTCCATGAATGAAATTCCTGTCAGAAACACATACACTTACACACAGACATGCAAGAACTAAGATGGCAGCAAAGATAGCGGATTTGCACTCTCTGAAACTTAACTCACCCTTCCTAACATTCCATGAATAACATGGCCACATAAGAACTAAAAGGTGGTACAGATAGCAGATTTTCACTCTAGGAAACTGGTATTTTGTCCATTATCTTTATAATACTACAATTTACTACTTTAGTGCAAATGTGCAAAATGTATGTGAACATATCAGCCATCAGAAAATTACAAACATGGGAACAAGCAGACATAAAAACTATTCAGTTTTATTATTATTATTATTATTATTATTATTATTATTATTATTATTATTATTATTATTATACAGCATCCTGACAGCACCCTTAGCAGGTCACTTGAAAAAAAAAACTTTTCACGAAGCAGAATTCTCAGTTTGGAAATGCTTCACTGCCATCTTGTGGATATAGAATTTTAATATTCTTTATAAATGTATAATTAAATAGTCATTAAAAATGATTAATGTTTATTATCCTGAACAGAGTAAATGTGTGTTTAATTAAACAAAATATCATTGGAAAATTAAGTAGAAATTCTCAAGTGAAAATTCTTCAAGGTAGTCAAAATTTCCTAATATTGCTTAATTTTTAATAAATTATTAATAAATACCGTTATGCACTTGAGTAGAGCTACATTTGGCCCCATTTTGCTGTCTAATTATTTTTAGTGTTCTTTTTTTGGATGGGCCTAAATCTCTGTGTGTGGCTGCTGTCAGTGTGTTTGAGTTGCTATTCCAGTTGCAGAGGGAGGTGTTCAGGCCCAGCAGGCTCAGTTTTTCGATCAGATGCTGAGGAATGATTGTGTTAAATGCTGAAATGAAATCTATGCACAACATTTGTACGTATGCTTTTTGTCCAGATGTGTAAGGGCCAGGTGGAAGGTGGTGGTAATAGCATCATCTGTGTAATGGTTGGGGCAATACAAAAACTGCAGGGTAGCAGTAGGGCCTTGATATGGTCCCACCATCTCTCAGGGCACAAGAGAGATTCTTCTCTCTTTTGGCACCAAGGAATGACCTTTCCCTAGAGGTCTGAACAGGCGAGTCACTGACTGTCTTCAAATGACAACTGAAGACCTCATCCTGAAATAATGAAACTAGTGCTTAATTATTTCTTCCCCTTTGTTTATATATTTATTTAAAATTAAACTATATTTCCTCTGAACACATTTTTTAGATTGATGCTTTCCTTTGTCTGTGTCTGTGAGCCAGAATAAATGTATTCATTCATTTAAAGCACTTTTGTATATTGCTCTGTATGTAACGGGGTATTTAATCCGTTAGGTAGGGGAAAATGAATCGCTGCTGTCCGGGATGCTTGGACAACGAAAGGATCTTGGTCCCCGCTCCCCAAGCTGTTTAGTTCCTATACGCACTAATGTGTGTATGTGGTTTCTTACCTTATTGTGTTAGAACACTACTGATTGACAAGGGTAGGCTTCAGGTGTGAAAATGTCACACGGTGGCTCCCTGAAGTGACACTGCATATGGGAAACACTATACTATAATACAGTCTAATATGCTCCTCCCTCCCCAGATCGAATAAGGTAAGAGAGACGCCCCTACTCCCTGACAGCTCTCAGCAAAAAGGTACAATGAAAATAAGGGTAAAAGAAATCAAATAATATTTATTCCACTCTATTCAGATTAAGCCAATTAAGTAAAGGTAATAATAACAATACTGATAAAAGAATTTCTACAGTGTGGTAATGCTCTTCAAATCAATACAATCACATCAGCAGAGGAAAGAAAATGGGTTTCACTTGCAAAGTAATCTTGTTTCCTTATGAAACTAAAAGAAAATAAAACAGTTGCACTTTTCACATTCTTAACCCTCTTGAGACAAATTATCACGGCTTCAAATGATCAACTCCGAACATCAGTTATTTAAAAAAAAACAAAGCATACACGGTGAAATCTCAGTTCAGAACGAGAAAGGATTCTGAAACATCCTCAAAAGGTCTACTCACAGTTCAAAGACTATCAGTTCAGGCATCAAGGGAAAAAAAAGAAAAACTGAGGAAAAGTCCAGTCAGCCAGACGATGGCTTGGAGTGCTCTTGCCCAAACATAGAGTGCGCTGAAATCAACTGAAGATGGCGTGGTTGCACCCAAGTTGGTGGTCCACTCGATTGCGAATTAATCTAACTAAATCCGATCCCCTCAACTTTGTGAAAAGGTCAGAGTATTTCCAAAAAAACAAGTTTAGACTGGAGATGAACCAGATCAAGATGTCACTTGGATGGCAGGGTAGCAAAACCATCTATGAAGTGGAATCGTTTAGAAGTTACGTCTTTGCACCAACGGCATCTTATTGCGGACTCGGTCTCGCGCGCTCCGACACGTGCAGAGAAACTCAAATACACTAAAAAAACTTCTGTTAAAGCGTTAGTTCTTGGTGTGCTTCCAATAAAACACAGAGCGCGCAGGGTACTGCGAAGAAATATGCAACAAGTCTCTTCGGGTAACGATAATCAAACGAGGTTTTGACTTTAAACGAGCTCCCAGCTTTGGTGGCCTTTACGATATGTCAGTGCGCCATACTAACAGCTAATGATTGCCTGTTGAAATAATTTACACATCCGTTACATGTATAAAGGCATCTGACAAATGCCAAAAATGTAAATGTATGATATGCACATTCCCTGAGTGCTCTGTCAGGAATGTTGTCTGGTCCAGCGACGGCTAACTCTGTGTAGAAATTTCCTCACATCAGCTGTGGTTAGACAAAGCACCTGGTCATTAGGAGGAGGGGTGGTCTTCCTCACTGCCACGTACTGTGTCAGAAGAACAGAAGTCATTCAGTGCAACTGTCAGGTGGTGTTGTCCTGTAGTTAGCTGTCCTGTGGAATCTCTGGGCATGTGCGTGCTTTGCCTCTCTAATGGGTCTGACCCTTTCTTTTGGCTGACTTTTCTCTAGTTCTGAAGGCAAAGTCTAATTCAAATAAAAAACTTTACACAGTATGACATGTAGTGAAATGCTTTTAATGACAGTCTTTGTTACATAAAAATAGAGACAGAAAAAATAAAAACAGGAATGGAATTAGTGAGAGAAGAAAAAAATGATCAAATAAAGTAGAAAATAAAGTGACAATTGCAATAAAGTGATAATGAGCTTAATTATGGGGAAATAAATAGTCAAAATTTGCATACAGCATATGAAAAAGAGTTGTATGTTAATATGGATTAAATGAATCTGATTGTTATTATGTTAATATGATTAAATGATATACTATTATTATATATTGTTATAAAGTGAAGAATGTGCATGTAGTGCAATTTCCAAATTTGCATGTTGAGAAAAAGTCCAATCTCTAGGTATTCTGAGCTGAGTTGAGTGCCCACATGGCCTGTGGGAAGAAGCTCCTCCTCTTTCTATCTGTGTTTACCTTTAAGGACAGAAAGCTGACCACAACAAAAAAAAGAGTCCATGTTTGGAATGTTTCAGTTCCTTCCCATCTTCCTGACTTTGGTCCAGCACAACCTGCTGTATACAGTTGTAAGTGGCCACACTGTCATAAGTGTACAGTGAGTACAACAGGGGGTAAGAACACAACCCTGGGGGGCTCCAGTGCTGAGGGCAAGTAAGACAGGTTTGCCCACCTGTACTGCATATCTGTATGTCAGGAATTTTGAGACTCCTTGACAAAGGGACAGACTTGGACCTCCAACTTGGTGTTGAGTATGGAGGGAGTTATGGTATTAAACACTGTAGTTAAACAACATTTTGACATAATTCCATTTTCTTCTGTCCAGGTGGCTTAGGGCTGTGTTAAGGAGGTATGCAATAGCATCCTCGAGAAAGCAGATGGGATGGTACATAAACTGAAATGGGTCCAGTGTGTTATTCAGTGAAGAATTGATCAAGTCTCTTACTAGTCTCTTGAACAACTTCATCACAACGGAGATCAGGGCTACCAGGCGATAGTCATTGAGGCGGGCAGGCTGTGGTTTCTTTGTGACAAGAACAATGACTGCTTAAAGCACATGGGGATTATAGATGGTTCCAGGAAGAGGTTGAATATCTCCATGAAGACAGGCACTAGCTTGTCAGAGCAGGCCTTCTGGACCCGACCCGTGATGCCATCTGGTCCTGCTGACTTCCAGGTATTCACTCTCCAGAATGTCTTCCTCACGTCATGCTCCGATCAGATGAGTGTGTTTTCTGATCCGGCACCCTAGTGCTGTAAGCTGTAGTCTGGAGGCGAGCGCAAAAGTGTCAAAAGTGTCGCTCATCTGCAAGAAAACGTCCACATTCACTGTTCTGAAGGATGGTGTTTTGTAATCCTTGATCGTTCTTCGTCCCTGCCACAGGTTTCTAGAGACACTGTGTACTGATACTGATTCAAGTTTCTCTTTCACCATTCGGCACACTCTGTAGGATGCAGCCTTGTTTTAAACGATGTTCCGATGGCAAGCCCTGCTTTAAAGCTAGTGGAGCGGGATCTCAGGGTATCACATAGTTTCATCGAGCCATATCTTTTATGTATTTTCTTACTTAAACAATTTATTAAATAAAAGTGCTTTTATAATATAATGAGATAATGTGATATGAGTGAGTGGCTCTTGTAGTGATGAATCTGGGGTCAGTGTCATTAAAGAAGTCAGTAGTAAAAATAAATAAATATCTCTATACTGATCAAAAGGTTGTGAGTTCAAATCCCAGCACCAGCCCAAGCTCAACCTCCAGTGTATACTAAAAGATTCAGATTAATGAATAAATGCAAATGTGCACACACACACACACACACACACACACACACACACACACACACACAGAGAAAGAGAGAGCTGCTCTCTCTCTCTCTCTCTCTCTCTCTCTCTCTGATGTACAGATTCTTAGACATTCACACAGGTATAAAGTATTTAGCTGGAAACTCATTTACTTCCATGGTTCATGTGGACTCACCCTTCCTAACATTCCATGAATGAAATTCCTGTCAGAAACACACACTAAGAACTAAGAAGGCAGCACAGATTTTCACTTCCTGAAACTTCAGGAATCAGGCAGACATAAAACTATTCAGGAGTTGTGTTTGTATTTTTCATAACCTATATAATTACTAATATTTGTAACTTTGCAATATTAACAGTTTGATCTTAATAATAATAATAATAATAATAATAATAATAATAATAATAATAATAATAATAATAATACAGCAGCATCCTAACAGCACCCTCAGCAGGTCAGATTAAAAAAAAACATTTCATGAAATAGAAATCTCAGTTTGGGAATACTTTACTGCCATCTAGTGGATGCAAAATTTAAATGTTCTCAATAAAAATTATTATTGAATACTAACTTAAAATGATTAATGTTCATAATACTAAAATCCCGAGTAAATGTGTGTACCTAAAAAAAATTTATAATTATAAGGTAAATGTTTCAAATTCTTTAATATAGTCACAATTTTTTCGAACATTACTTAAAATGATTAATAAATAAATTTATGCTCATGAGAAGAGCTTTGTACACTTGGTGCCTTCTTGTTTGGTATTTTGTTTTAATTTAATTTTTCTTTTCTTTCTTATTATTAGGTGTTTTTGTTTTGATTGTCTAACATATTCACCTTGGTTTATCTATCATAACACAGCTTTTAAATGATTCTCCTGTACATATCTTTTGTTTCTGATTATATTGTTCTTGTTGTTGATTATTATTTATTCGTTTGTTTTGTTCACTTTTGTATTATTGTGGGCAGAGTATTGATGCTTCATAGCTGTACACCTCCATGTTGAGGCTATGGATTTTGATGAGGGGCTGGTCAAAGAAGATCTGTTCGTTCTTTTGTCTGCGCAAGTTCATAATACTGATGTGTACAGAGCTATTAGCGAGCTGCAGAATGTTCACCCCGATGGACTGTTTATAATCGCCGGAGATTTCAATCATGCAAATCTCAGAACAGTGTTCCCTAAATTCCATCAGTATGTGGACTTTGCTACGAGAGGGACGAACACGCTGGATGTTGTTTACACAAATATTCCCAGCGCGTATCGTGTGGAGCCCCGCCCCCACTTCAGCTACTCAGACCACATCTCTGTTATGTATACAGACCACTCGTCAGACCGCTCTAAACCGGTTCTGAAACAGGTTAAAACCTGGCCAGTAGGAGCCATCTCTGCTCTTCAGGACTGTTTTGAGTGCACTGACTGGGACATGTTTAGGGAGGCTGCAACCAACTGCGACTCTATTGACTTGGAGGAATACACGGCATCAGTGACCGCAAGTGCATCGAAGACGTGACCGTCTCCAAGACCATCACCACACGCTCCAACCAGATGGTGTGGATGACTGCAAAAGTGTGTGCTCTCCTGAAGTCAAGAGACTCCGACTTCAGAGCAGGGGACAGGGCGGCCTTAAAAACAGCGAGGGCCAAACTGTCCCGATCGATCAGAGAGGCGAAGCGTTCACACGCCCAGAGAATCCACGGCCACTTCCAGAACAGCAGAGACTCCCGGCGCATGTGGCAGGGCATCCAGGTGATCACCAAATACAGAACAACTCCACCTGCCTGTGACAGTGATGCCTCCCTTCCAGATGCTCTGAACAACTTCTACGTTCAGTTTGAGGCACAGAACAACAGCGAGGAAGACCATCCCTCCTCCTAATGACCAGGTGCTCTGACTCACCACGGCTGATGTGAAGAGAACTCTATGCAGAGTTAACCCACAGAAGTCTGCTGGACAAGACAACATTCCTGGCAGAGTTCTCAGGGAGTGTGCAGAGCAGCTAGCACATGCCTCAAGACAACGACCATCGTCCCTGTGCCTAAGAAGTCTACTGTTTCCTGCCTCAATGATTATCGTCCCGTCGCAGTGGTGGCTCAAGTGGTTAAGGTTCTGGGTCGTTGACCGGAAGATCGGGGGTTCAAGCCCCAGCACTGCCAAGTTGCCACTGTTGGGCCCTTGAGCAAGGCCCTTAACCCTCTCTGCTCCAGGGGCGCCGTATCATGGCGGACTCTGCGCTCTGACCTCAACCTCCAAGGATGGGATATGCGAAGAAAGAATTTCACTGTGCTGTAATGTATATGTGACAAATAAAGGCTGTTTTGTTCGTTTTGCACTTGCACCAATCGTGATGAAATGCTTCAAGAGGAGAATGGATCCTCTGCTTGTTAATGATTCAAAATTTTATGATTACATGCTTACACAATTGGAAATATTATGTAATGAAAGTGTGCAAAACCCCTCATTAGAAACATACAAAAAAATTCTACAATTAAGATATGAGTATAATAAAATTGTATCAGATAAATTAAGTAAATCATTCCTTTTCATTAAACAGAAATATTTTGAATTCGGGGATAAGCCACATAAATTACTTGCAAGGCAGTTACGTAAATTAGAAAATGATAAGACAATTCATAAGATCAAGACAAAACTTGGAACCCAGTGCATTTGTCTAAAGATATAAATAACTGCTTCAAGGAATTCTATTCAAATATATACTCCTCTGACCCTTGCATTGATTTTCAAGCTATGGATAAGTTTGGAGTAGCTATGGATAAACCTTACTCAGGATAGAGTGATGGCCTCAATACAGATATTTCTTTAGAAGAGTTAAAAAGTACAGTTAATTCCTTAAAAAGGACCTGGGAAAACTCCAGGTCCCGATGGCTTGCCCTCTGAGCTATATAAAAAATGTAATGATTTACTTTCCCCCTTCCTTCTCAAAACATTTTAGCAAGCATTAGTATCTGGACTGCCATCATTGTTTAATGAAGCAGTCATAACTGTTATTCCAAAAAAAGGTAAAAATACAGAGGAGGTGGAAGGATACTGACCGATCTCTCTTCTTAATGTAGATCAGAAGATACTATCAAAGATTCTCGCAAATAGACTTGGTAGAGTAATTAGTGGTCACACTGATCAAAATGGTTTCATTCCTGGTAGAATGTTTCACAAAATATGAGGCGCGTTTTTAAAATAATGTATCACTCCAAAGCTATTCAAGAAAATCTGGTAATAATCTCTCTCGATGCTAAAAAAAAAGCATTTGATAGAGTTCATTGGCACTATCATTTCACAGTAATAGAAAAAATTGACATGGGTGACAACTTTATATACTGGGTTAAGATTTTGTATAAAAGCCCTACAGCTCAGGTATTAACTAATAATGCTTTGTCTGGCCCCTTTATTCTTCAAAGAGAGACAAGGCAAAGTTGCCCTCTTTCTCCTTTTTTATTTGTGATGACCGTACAGCCCCTTGCTCAGTGCATTCGTTCTGATTCTTCTATCCATGGCTTCAACACTTTAAATACAGTCAATAAAATATCTTTATATGCAGATGATATCCTGCTACATATTACTAAACTCCATGTGAGTTTGCCAGTTATTGTGAATACTATTAATGCCTTTGGTAAGTTTCCAGGGTTTAAAGTTAATTTAAATAAAAGTGAGCTAATGCCCATTGGACTAAAAGACTGGTCGTTGATCCAGTCAAATACATTTAAAGTTTTAAAGGAAAAATTTATTTATCTGACCTGTCCAGGGTGTATCCCTGCCTTTCGCCCTATGTGCGATGGGATAGGCTCGAGCAGACCCCCGTGACCCTAATTAGGAACAAACGGGTATAGACAATGAATGAATGAATTTATATCTCGGAACTGTAGTTACCAATAAATACTCTTTGTTCTTAACGGCCAACTTTACACGTGAGTGTGATTGGCTGTCTCTCTCTCTCTCTGTCTGTCTCTCTGTAGGGGGCTGAGTGAGGAGATACACTTCTCTCAGTCTCTCTGGGTGAGTGGAGGTGAACACATCGTGTACAGTGAGGAGGGAGATGGAAATCTGTCTGACTTTTATTCTTCTCTCATCCACACTCACACTCACAGCAGCTGGTAAGTTCACACTGATTATTCACACCAAAACATCACACACTTCTCACTTTAACAGTAGGGACGAGTTTTAATCAGGAAATGTCAGAAATTTTCCTGGACTGATTGTAACTTTATAAACAGTGAAAGTGTTTGATTTTTATAGAATTTAAAAAGCTGTACATGAGCGTACACACATCATCCTCAGGGTTTGTTCTGAGGCGTCACTTATACAATCAGCTCCAGATTAATGTTTAGAGTTTAGACATGATTTATTGTGAGGAAAAAACAACTTAACTAACATAAGACAGTGTGTGTGTGAGAGAGAAAGAGAGAGAGAGAGAGAGAGAGAGAGAGAGAGAGAGAGAGAGAGAGAGAGTAAATATAAAAATAAAATCTCTCTCTCTTTTTCTCTCTCTCTCTCTCTCTCTCTCTCTCTCTCTCAGACAGTGTGAGGTTGGTGAATGGTGAAAGTTGCTGTGCTGGGAGAGTGGAGGTTCTTCATGATGGTCAGTGAGGAACAGTGTGTGATGATTACTTGGATATTAAAGAAGCTGCAGTGGTGTGTAGAGAGCTGCGCTGTGGTGAGGCTGTAAATGTGAGGTATGTTGCTCACTTTGGACGAGGATCAGGACCAATCTGGGTGAATTATGTGGACTGTAGTGGATCAGAGTCGACACTGAAGGACTGTGGGTCAGCAGGGTGGGGGGGAAACTGATTGTAACCATGATAATGATGCTGGAGTCACCTGCTCAGGTAAACTTAAAATTTAATAATTTAATAATGTTGTAAAAATGTCCTGATCAACACAGTCTAAGTTCAAGTTCTAAAATAAATAAGTTAATATATAATATATTGAATATATATAAAATACATTTTGAGCGTAACAGACTGCGCCGCCATCATCCGATGTAATGTCAATTTTCATGAACAGTGTCTCTGCGGTCTGGTAAAATCAGCTTTAGAGTAACATAATAATAATAATAATAATAATAATAATAATAATAATAATAATAATAATGACTTAAAATGAATGAAATGAAAAATTAATAAAAATGACTCTATAAAGACATGTTAAAATACGTTATATCCAGTTACATGACATTGATCTAGTGTCTTGTGGTTTCATTAAAATGTGAACATGACTACTTTCATTTAGTGTGGGCAGACAGGAATTGCACTGTGAGTGGCAAGAAGCAGGAAGGGGGAGTCACGGTGAACAATAAATGGTGCAATCCTAGACACATTACATTGAAGGAAAGTGTGTGCAGCCCTGACATCAAACTGTTCTCAGTCATTCTCCAGCCATATTATTTGCCCAGAGATTTTTCCCCTGCCATTATCATCACTGTTTACATTCCTCCTACTGACGATGTGGTGTGGGCTGCTGACGTCATCAACTCAGTGACAGCGAGATTTCAGACCCTGCACCCTAGTGCCTTCACAGCTATCTCTGGGAATTTCAACCATGTCGCTCTGGAATCAACCCTGCCCACTTTTAAACAGTTTGTGGACTGCAAAACAAGAAGAGTGGCCTGAATGGCAAGCGTCATGTCTGGAGGAATCCAGGCACCTGTCAGAACTCAGAGCCCCCTCCGAGTGGACATATCACCAGGTGGAATTTTTAGATTGTGTCTATTTCTCTTAGCTTTCCATAATCTTACCCAATGAACTCAATAAACTAAGGTCTTATTTGACTGACCAATATCAGTTTGTAGATCTAGATGGTGACTTCTCTATGCATACCAAGGTTATGTTCCAGTGTTCCACAAGGTTCTGTCTTAGGCCCACTGCTTTTATCCCTATATATGCTACCCCTTGGTGCAATTATTCGTAAACATGGTATTAGCTTCCACTGTTATGCCAATGACATACAGCTATATGCTTTAGCTAAATCAGATGAGAGACACCAGCTTATTAAGATAGAAGAATGTGTAAAGGACATTAGACATTGGATGGCCACTAACTTCCTCCTCTGACAAGACAGAGGTGCTTGTACTAGGACCACATGCAGCTAGAAGTGAGCTTTCTGATTACAGAGTAACGGTGGATGGTCTTTCTGTTTCATCTTGTCCAGCAGTAAAAGATCTTGGTGTGATTATTGACTCAGGTCTTTGGTTTGAAGCTCATGTAGATAATATCACTCGGGTAGCCTTCTTCCATCTTAGGAATATCACTAAGATAAGAAATATGATGTCACTTCATGATGCAGAAAAACTAGTTCATGCTTTTGTCACCTCTAGGTTGGATTATTGTAATGCCTTACTGTCTGGATGTTCCAGTAGGAGCAGAAACAAGCTCCAGTTAGTCCAGAATGCAGCAGCTAGAGTTCTAACTAGAACCAGAAGATATGAACACATCACTTCTATTTTAGCCACACTACATTGGCTCCCAGTCAAATTTCACATTGATTATAAAATTCTGTTACTAACCTATAAAGCACTAAATAGTCTCGCGCCACAGTACCTGAGTTATATTTTAGTCGTTAATGATCCGCCACGCCTACTGCGATCAAAGGGTGCTGGTTACTTGGTAGTACCTCAAGTAGCAAAGGCTACAGCAGGGGGCGGAGCTTTCTCTTTCAAAGCCCCACAGTTATGGAACAGCCTTCCAATTAGTGTTGGGGATTCAGACACAGTCTCAATGTTTAAGTCTAGGCTGAAGACACATTTGTTTAGTCGAGCTTTTAATGTATAGTTTTCTTAGGTAAAGGAGCAGATCTGGAAGGTTCATGGTCATAGAGTGTTTGGTGACTGGGATGTTTGGATGCTGTCATCTTACCACCCTCTCAAGTCGCTCAGGTTTGCTGACTGTGAAGTGGTTTGATGCCTTATGTCCCGGGAAGCCTTCATGTCTGTGACCTTCTGGCTCTCCCTTTTAGTTATGATGTCATAGCTAGTCTTGCCGGAGTCCCTGCCTGCACTTTACACATAATTCTACATTGTCTTTAAACATCACATGATCAGAATCATACTTAATGTCTTTCTCTTTCTCTCTCTGTCTTTCTCTGTCGAGTTATACACCCCACTCCTGAGCTCCCAGTGTTTGCCAGTTTCCAGTGTGACCACTGCCCTACCCCTGGTCAGAGTTTCATCGCTTGTTGGTGCCCACTGATGCTGTGGATGGATCTGTGTGGAGCAGGAGACAGCCATGGACAGAGACACTTGGGGACACCATCACAGATCCATCATTTCATCTGTCAGTTTGTGACAGCAAGGAATTCCTCATGGGCCATTGATTGCTGTTGTAGAAAGGACATTAATCAGTTACAGTTACATTATTTACTGTCCAGTGTCACCTAAATGAGGATGGGTTCCCTTCTGAGCCTGGTTCCTCTCAAGGTTTCTTCCTCATATCGTCCCAGGGAGTTTTTCCTTGACACCATCACTACAGGCTTCTCATTAGGGATAAAATAAATTAAGTTTAATGATTAAATTTAATAATTTATTTTTATTTCTAGTTATTTAGTTATTTTTTATTTTCATTTTTTTCCCTCTCCTTTCTCCATTTATCTTCTTTTGTAAAGATGCTTTGAGACAATGTTCATTATAATAGGTGCTATACAAAATAAATTGAATTGAAGTAGCCGCAGTTGTTAACTGATGACATAAACCGACTTCACATTAAACCATGAGGTCAGAATGTGATGGAGCTGTTTGTACAGAGTCTCTGCTTTTATTTCATTTAGGTGATCCAGGAAGAGTCGACCCACCAGAGGACTACGATGATGCCGTCACTGCTGGACCGATCCCTGATCACGTGGATGGTGTGGTTCTGTTTTGGGATTTGTTTTAGAAAGCAGTATAAATTAAACACACACACTGTGAATAAGTTTGTTTATTGGTTTGTGTGTAGTGACGTTTTTTACATGTGTACGATGTCATTTTGCATTGTGTCATCAAATACACAGTGTAGAAACTGCCACTTCACTAAACTTTAAATATCTTTAAATATCTGTGTTTTGGTGTAGAGGATGAAGCTGAGAATTATGATGACGCCATTACAGCTGATCAGAAGTCAGTTATACTGACAGGTATGATAATAATGGGACAGTATTTTTATCTTTACTGTTACTACATGTAACACACCTGTACATATGGTACATCACATTCCATAATTAAACATGTGCATTTATTAAACAGTTTAGATAAGATCTACTGTAAATATTATCTATGATATATAACATAAACATCAGCTTACTGTTTTTATAACAAATCTCCATTCAGTCAGATTAAGAAAACTGATCTGATAAATGTCCTCTATTCTCTTCATTTATTGTTGAAATATCAGAGAAATCCTACATAGTGCATCATTTACTGTATTTTAAGGTGTTACAAAACAATTACTATTAATACAATATAAATGATATATTAAAGAAGTAAATGTGTTTATGTTACAGAATATGATGATGTGGAGGAGAAATCTCAGAAAGACAGGGACCATGTGACTGAGACACGCCCCCAAAGGCCTTTTCTCAGGAAATTACATTTCAACTTTTATAAACACAAAAAATGATTTTATTTTACTTCCAATAATTTCATTCATTCTGAACCATGTTCATTTTCTCACCTTGTTATTAGCAAGTAGATTAAATATTACTTTGATTCATACATATATATACA
>NC_080728.1:24114369-24119369 GCF_019097595.1 Hemibagrus wyckioides
ATGTGGTTTTTGAATGCATTTTGTAGTGTGATCTGTGGCGATTGGTTTTCTCTGCTCAGCCACAGTGATGCATTGGTTGATTGTTTTTTTTCCTTGGGGGGTTTCTCCTGTTTGGAAAGGGGGGAGTGTGCTTCTCAGAAAATACAGAGACTCTGATTGTAAAGCAGCAGCTCCGTGTTTTGGGTTTTATCCACTATTCACATCTCCCCTCATCAGGTATTAAATGCATGCAAATGTAATAAGAATACATTCTTAATGCCTGGAAGTTTTGAGGAATGCAAATGTTATCCTTTAAAGGGTGAATATGTTGTTTTCGGATGTATAAAAGTTTGAAATGAGCTCAGCCTGTGCACCATGCGTGCTAATCACCCACTCTATGCTAACGATGGAGACAACGTGTTCAGGGATTATGAGGTAATGTATTTAAGGCGAAATACAAATATAACATTTTTGTGAAAAATGTAACAACAATGGTTTATCAATTACAAATGTGTGTTCTGAAAGTTGTTGATTAAACTGAGTTTCATAGACATTCCTGTTAAGATTTATACACAAAACGCCTGTAACAGTCCATTAAGTTGAGCATATGTAGGGCAGTACACTGTGTTGTCCACAGGATGGCGCTATGACACTGTTGGAACAGATTTAAGTGCCTTTAGCATTGTTTGAGCCTCTTGATGTACCGTAGTGTTGATACGTGTGTAGTGCGCCATATTTTCTTCAGTCCATGTTATCAATGCTATAGTTAAGTCATGTTCACGGCAGTGAAAATCAAAATGTAAATATTTTTGTTGTTATCGCACTAAAGTTCAGTTTAATGACATGTTTTGTGTTCTAAACTGTTAAAGACCTAAATACAGGGGAATGTGAAGAGCTAAAATGTTTTGCCTTTCCTTTTGAATGTGGATAATGCAAAGCTACACTATATTGCCAAAAGTATTCGCTCACCCATCCAAATAATCAGAATCAGGTGTTCCAATCACTTCCATGGCCACAGGTGTATAAAATCAAGCACCTAGGCATGCAGACTGTTTTTACAAACATTTGTGAAAGAATGGGTCGCTCTCAGGAGCTCAGTGAATTCCAGCGTGGAACTGTGATAGGATGCCACCTGTGCAACAAATCCAGTCGTGAAATTTCCTCGCTCCTAAATATTCCACAGTCAACTGTCAGCTGTATTATAAGAACGTGGAAGTGTTTGGGAACGACAGCAACTCAGCCACGAAGTGGTAGCCCACGTAAACTGACGGAGCGGGGTCAGCGGATGCTGAGGCGCATAGTGCGAAGAGGTCGCCAACTTTCTGCAGAGTCAATCGCTACAGACCTCCAAACTTCATGTGGCCTTCAGATTAGCTCAAGAACAGTGCGCAGAGAGCTTCATGGAATGGGTTTCCATGGCCGAGCAGCTGCATCCAAGCCATACATCACCAAGTGCAATGCAAAGCGTCGGATGCAGTGGTGTAAAGCACGCCGCCACTGGACTCTAGAGCAGTGGAGACGCGTTCTCTGGAGTGACGAATCGCGCTTCTCCATCTGGCAATCTGATGGACGAGTCTGGGTTTGGCGGTTGCCAGGAGAACGGTACTTGTCTGACTGCATTGTGCCAAGTGTAAAGTTTGGTGGAGGGGGGATTATGGTGTGGGGTTGTTTTTCAGGAGCTGGGCTTGGCCCCTTAGTTCCAGTGAAAGGAACTCTGAATGCTTCAGCATACCAAGACATTTTGGACAATTCCATGCTCCCAACTTTGTGGGAACAGTTTGGAGCTGGCCCCTTCCTCTTCCAACATGACTGTGCACCAGTGACCAAAGCAAGGTCCATAAAGACATGGATGACTTGAGGGATGGTTGAGTCCTGACCTCAACCCCATAGAACACCTTTGGGATGAATTAGAGCGGAGACTGAGAGCCAGGCCTTCTCGTCCAACATCAGTGTGTGACCTCACAAATGCGCTTCTGGAAGAATGGTCAAAAATTCCCATAAACACACTCCTAAACCTTGTGGACAGCCTTCCCAGAAGAGTTGAAGCTGTTATAGCTGCAAAGGGTGGACCGACGTCATATTGAACCCTATGGATTAGGAATGGGATGTCACTTAAGTTCATATGCGAGTCAAGGCAGGTGAGCGAATACTTTTGGCAATATAGTGTATGCTTAGACAGCGTTCGTTCAGCCCACATGGGAATTGAAAAATCCAAACAGCGTGCTAGAGACATTATCTTTTGGCCTGGCATGTCCAGACAGATTGCTAGTATAGTTGAACAGTGTTCCATTTGTCTTGAAGCTACAGCTCAAAACTGTCAGTGGAAAAGGTGTTCATGCTAGACGCGAACAACGGCAGCTGTACCAACAAAGTATTACAACAGGTCAGCAAGACCACTTACACCATTACAGATTGGAGACCATGTCTGAATTCAAGATTCAGAGTGTTGGAAACCTGCGGTGGTCATAAATCCCGCTGACACTTTCAGATCCTACCACATATGCACTGCAGAAGGCCAAGTTTTCCGAATGAATCATTGCCTCCTTCTGCAAGATAAAGCACAGCCCGTCAATGCTGAGTCCAGAATGTCTTCGAGCACTCCACACACAGTGCCACTGGATCACACCAAACAGACAGACATGAATGATACTGCTACTCCACACTATGTCACCAGATCAGGACGAGAAGTGAAACCCCGAGTCGTCCTTGATCTATAATTGTAAAGGGTGTAGGCGGATCGCTGCCGTAAGAAAAAAAATGAAAAATTGTCATGCCAATCATTGCAAATATTGATCTAGTTATGGTTGGTTTAGTTTTGTATACTGATTTTTGCATTAGTATGTTATAACTAATTAAGTGCTGAGTTACAAGGATATGTACGATATCAAATTTGGGGATGTAATATTCAACTGTTTGAATATAGATATATGAGTGCTATTATGTACGCAGTTGTTGCATATAGACTCTAGGGGGCAATGGATAAAAAGTAGGTCATGTTAATAGGGGAGTTGGAGGAACAAAAAAAGGATAATAAAGGTGGATGGTATAAAAATCACACAGGTGTCGAGGCCGTCATTCATTAAAATAATACAATTGTGTGATAGAAAGTGTTTTTCTTTCTGTGAATACAGACATATCCACCATGTCAACTGCTACACCCACCACCCCCACCACCACCACCACCACCACCACCACCACCACCCCCAAATCGGGTATGTGTATTTGTTAGAATACAGTATTTGTTATTCTTGGACATTTTCTAAATATTTATAATGACAGTGTCGTATTAAAATCCTCTTTCGTTTTTAAGTAAAAACCAAACCACGATAACTACAACTCCAGCAGCCCATTTTTTAAAATTTCATATATAAAATTAATCAGAAAAAGTTTATTAATTCCCTGAAATTATGCAAGATCACATGGAGGTCTTGTTGCATGAAAAGGAGGCTTAAAGAGAGCCCTTTCAAATTAATGTAGAATTGAAGGCTGAGAAAATCAATCAAGAAATAAAGAGCCACATTAGTAACATCTGCAGATCAGCATCCTATCATTTCTACAACATTTTTATACTGCTTGAGTCCTAATTCTGTTACACTCTAGAAAATGTAGCCTCACAAAAACTAGCACCTCAGTATAATGATCACACATGCACCATAAAACATATCACTCAAATGTTAGAACATAATTTAATTTACCTGGTAATATTCCAGATTGCGTGACTATGGAGGTTCACTATTGAGTCAGCATATATCTCAACAGAACACAAGAACCTTAGAAAGACCCTTAGCAAAATTAACTAGGAACAAAACCACCGCAGAAGTACAGTTGTTATGGGTTTGTGGGTTTGTTGAGAATATAACCACATCAGTAGAGTGGTGATAATCTTTTACTCCAATCCAGTGGACCAAACTTTGTTCAGCTCTTCATTAAAATAGATCACAATGTTTACTATAAATTTTAATAAAGCCATGTGACAGACACCAGATTAATAAAATTAAAGACTGTGTAAAAGACTCTGGATGTTGGATAACTTAGTCTTGCTTAATTCTGACAAGATAGATGAAGGTCTACAGATAGATAGATATAAGGTTTCTGACTATTTAGTAACTCTGATTCTTTATTGCATCCTCTGTGGTGTTACCTGAAACGATGCTACATGATGACACTTACCTATGAAAAGGTGTCCACTGTGGAGCAGTAGCCATCAGTGGAATTAATCATCACAGATGCCTCTCTCATGGTGTGGTGTCACAGAGCTACACAACAATCAGGTGGAGTTAAGAGCCATCCATCTGTCCACTAAAGCCTTAGGAGTTAAGACACAATCACATCCTGGCTGTTTATTACTGATATAAGTGATAACAGGAATTGACTAAAATCTCACTATTTGGTAATCAGTACCAACTTTCTGTGGTATAAATAAAAGAATAAAACATTTTGGGTCATCCAGTTATAGGAAAATTGTCCACTGTATTTCTTTATCTGTTCATTAGATGGAAGATAATGATGATGTCATCACTATGGAACAGGATGTAGGAGAGACAAAGTGAGTGTCTTCTTGGTTATGTGGTTAATGTATGTAAATGCACAAGCAGTACAGTGAAAGCATGATTATATTATTTCTGATAATATAAATATCAGCTATATAAAACAACTTTAATCCTCTTTCTGTCATCTTCCAAGTGTGTCACTTCAACACCTGAAACTGTGTCCAACTACAATATACCCAGAATGCACTGTGGCCTACAAACATGACCAACCATGGACTACAACACAGAACACCGTCACATTCCTTGTTCTCCGTCTTAGCAAAAAGATTAGAGAGAGTTAATTCACACCTATTGGTTCTTAACCAGCTGTGCTCTTCTTTCATTACACTATCAGTCCTATAAATATTATCACTCAGCTTAAATATCACTCACATCTCACCTCAATAATCTCAGTGATTATTCATTATAGTCTAAATGACTTTAATCTTAGCTGAAACCTTTTGAAACAAAACTGACGTATAAGCAGCAGTA
>NC_080728.1:24121869-24126869 GCF_019097595.1 Hemibagrus wyckioides
CACACACTCTTACACACCCCACACACCCCTCACACACACTCTTACACACCCTACACACCCCTCACACACACTCTTACACACCCTACACACCCCTCACACACACTCTTACACACCACACACACCCCTCACACACACTCTTACACACCCCACACACCCCTCACACACACTCTTACACACCCTACACACCCCTCACACACACTCTTACACACCACACACACCCATCACACACACTCTTACACACCACACACACCCCTCACACACACCCATCACACACACTCTTACACACCCCACACACCCCTCACACACACTCTTACACACCACACACACCCCTCACACACACTCTTACACACCACACACACCCCTCACACACACTCTTACACACCCCACACACCCCTCACACACACTCTTACACACCACACACACCCCTCACACACACTCTTACACACCACACACACCCCTCACACACACTCTTACACACCCCACACACCCCTCACACAACCCTTACACACCCCACACACCCCTCACACACACTCTTACACACCCTACACACCCCTCACACACACTCTTACACACCCCACACACCCCTCACACACACTCTTACACACCCTACACACCCCATACACCCCTCACACACACTCTTCACCCTCCTGCCATCTGGAAAGAGGTACTGGAGCATTCGGGCCTCACAACCACAGTGTGTAACTGTTTCTTTCCTCAAGCCATCAGGCTCCTCAACACCCAGGACTGAACTGTACAAAACTCTCTCTCTCTCTCTCTCTCTCTCTCTCACAAACACACACACACACACACTCTCTCTTTCACCTGTGTGGACACACACACACTTATATAGCTTATATTGTTCAGTATTTATTGCACTACCTCAAACCCTGTTATTATTTCATTACTCTGCTATATTTATGTTTATGCCTATTTCTATTTCCACTTCCTCAACCGCTGCTACTCTGTACATCATTTCATTTTTATTCTATTTAATTTTTTACATTTCACTACACATGTTCTTTATCTTTCGGTGCTGTGTCCTGTGTTTTTGTGTTGTCTTTTTGTACCTACTGTTTCTCGTCTCGTCTCGTCTTTGTTCTGTTTGCACCTAGTTGCACTCTGCACTTTATGTGTCTAGGACAAAACTTCTGTCCTCGCTCTGTGTTGTTTTTTCCTATTTGATCTTTATGTTGTATGTTTCTGTAGCACCAGGTCCTGGAGAAATGTTTCATTTCACTATGTACTGCGTCAGATATATGTGGCTGAAATGACAATAAAGCTTCTTCAATCTTGAATCTTGAATTTGTGTAATGGTTTATTCAGGCCTGCTGTCATATTCCAAAAATTCTTTGCAGAAATTCCATTCCATACTTCCTGTTACGTTTGAAATGAGTTTTTCACCAAGTTCCCCAATGGTTTTGGATCGTTACGGTTCCTTAAGCAGTTCTATTTGGAGCTCTTCCTGAAAGAAAAACACTGAGGTGATGAGGTTAAATTAGAAACCTTAAGGTGTTTACAGAGAGAGAAGCTGAAAACAAATGAATGCAATCATGATATTTATTAGGATCAGTGGATTAAAATATAGGATAAAGGGATTAGGTGAGAAATATAGAATTCATTCTCTTCACACTCCATCACAGAAGTTGTGCTCCATACTCCAATCCAGTAGGTGGCGGAATTTACACCTTAAAGCTGGCTTACCAACCGCCATTTAAACAACAGAACAGAACTCTCCATCACAGTAGGTGGCGGTATGAAGCTATGAAGTTGGTTCGAAACCCTCCATGAAACCAGAAGAAGAAGAACAGCTGTAAAGTTTATGTGACCATATCAGCGGTCAGGAACTTATAAAAATGGGAACAAACTGTGAGAAAGTCACTTCCCAAGACTCTGATATCATTCCTGCTGAGTTAATCAGAGCACCGACAGCTCCGTGGATCACCACGCCGGCAGGGAGGCGGAGAAGGCGGTGTAGGGAGAGGAAACAAGAGAGAGGCTGATGTTCTAGGATACAGACCAGGATAAGGAGCAACCTGAACAAACCCTCTCTGTCTGCATCTTCCTGATAATGTACGGTCACCTGCACACAAAATGGAGGATATTTTATTGAGCTTATTTTTATTATGATCCCCGACACGGATATTGAGTTATCAGTCACTCAGATCACCATGACGACCGAACAAGGGACTCCTGGAAGAAGATAGGGGGCGCTCTCTGTGTTTACATTCACAATGACTGGTGCACTAATGCCACAGTGTGTTTGTGTTTTTATTTATGGCTTTATATTTTATGGGCTTTTTCTTGTGGATTTTTTTTTGTATATTTTATCACTTCTATAATTTCTCATAATTGTTATATTTAGCAGTTTATCAGTAATAATAATAATAATAATAATAATAATAATAATAATAATAATAATAATAATCCAGCAGCATCCTAACAGCGCCCTCAGCAGGTCAGTTAAGAGAATAAACACATTTCATGAAACAGAAATCTCACTTTGGAAATGCTTTACTGCCATCTAGTGGATGGAAAGTTTTAATGTTCTTAATCAACAATAATAATCCATTTTTACAATTATTATTTTTTATAATCCTGAAAACCAGAATAAATGTGTGTATTTAATAATAAATATCTAATTACAAGTGAAATGGGAAAAATTCTTGAATATAGTCAGAATTTGTAAAATGTAAAGAATTTTAATTTAAAAAAAAAAGTCTAAAAATGGTTTAAATCACGTTATAATGTTGTGATGATTAATATCCGGTGTTTGTGTGCATGTGAGTGTGTGTGTGTGTGTGTGTGTGTGTGTAGAAGGGATGTTTAGCTGATGTAGTTACAGTGTGGTTTATCAGTGTGTGTATCTGCTCTGTGCAGCTGTCAGGCATTAGTGCTGTACGACAGCCGAGTGTTTCCTCTCTCTGAAATCAGTGTGTGATGTGATCAACTCTCATCACTCACACACCTCAGAGACAGGAGGCGGAGCTCTGTTCATCAGTCACACACCTCAGAGCCGGGAGGCGGAGCTCTGTTCATCAGTCACACACCTCAGAGCCGGGAGGCGGAGCTCTGTTCATCAGTCACACACCTCAGAGACAGGAGGCGGAGCTCTGTTCATCAGTCACACAACTCAGAGACAGGAGGTGGAGCTCTGTTCATCAGTCACACACCTCAGAGACAGGAGGCGGAGCTCTGTTCCTCAGCACTGACGTTATTTTGATATATATGGAGAAAGTGAAAGATGCCTCGTCTGATTTGTTATTGAGGCTGTGTGATGATTTCCTCTCATCTTTCTAATAAGGTAACAGTGAGTGTGATTGGCTGTCTCTCTCTCTCTCTGTCTGTCTCTCTGTAGGGGGCTGAGTGAGGAGATACACTTCTCTCAGTCTCTCTGGGTGAGTGGAGGTGAACACATCGTGTACAGTGAGGAGGGAGATGGAAATCTGTCTGACTTTTATTCTTCTCTCATCCACACTCACACTCACAGCAGCTGGTAAGTTCACACTGATTATTCACACCAAAACATCACACACTTCTCACTTTAACAGTAGGGACGAGTTTTAATCAGGAAATGTCAGAAATTTTCCTGGACTGATTGTAACTTTATAAACAGTGAAAGTGTTTGATTTTTATAGAATTTAAAAAGCTGTACATGAGCGTACACACATCATCCTCAGGGTTTGTTCTGAGGCGTCACTTATACAATCAGCTCCAGATTAATGTTTAGAGTTTAGACATGATTTATTGTGAGGAAAAAATAACTTAACTAACATAAGACTCTGTGTGTGTGTGTGTGTGTGAGAGTGAGAGAGAGAGAGAGAGAGAGAGAGAGAGAGAGAGAGAGTTGAAATAAAACCTCTCTCTATCTCTCTCTCAGACAGTGTGAGGTTGGTGAATGGTGGAAGTCGCTGTTCTGGGAGAGTGGAGGTTCTTCAGGATGGTCAGTGGGGAACAGTGTGTGGTTTTAACTGGGATGAGGTCGATGCTGCAGTGGTGTGTAGAGAGCTGCGCTGTGGGGAGGCTGTAAACGCACCACAATATGGTCACTTTGGACCAGGATCAGGACCAATCTGGATGTTTGGTGTGAACTGTAGAGGATCAGAGTCGACACTGAAGGACTGTGGGTCAGCGGGGAGAGGGGAGAGTTATAACTGTAATCATAATGATGATGCTGGAGTCACCTGCTCAGGTAAACTTCTGTATTTAGAACAAACACTGGAATTAGTTATGTTATTATTATGATTAAATTGATGGATTTGAATTATACCATGAAATAAATGTTATTAAAATTATGATTTCATTTAAACATTTTTAAACAATATTTTATAACATTTAAATGATTTCTTGATATTCTGTCTTGTTGAAAATTTACACAATATTTACACAATTAAATAAAACACAGGTCAGATTTTGAGACTCACTGCTGGTCCTCACCGGTGCTCTGGGAGAGTGGAGGTGCTTCATGGAGGTTCCTGGTCCACAGTGTGTGATGCTGACTTTGACCAGCAGGATGCAGAGGTTGTGTGTCGAGAGCTGGACTGTGGGATTCCTGTGGAGGTTCTGGGATCAGCTGCTTTTGGACGAGGGGAGGGTCAGGTGTGGACAGAGGAGCTTCAGTGTAGAGGAACTGAATCTGACATTACCTTCTGTCCAACATCATCTTCACTCAAACACTCACACTGTTCCCATGACAACGATGTGGGATTAATATGTTCTGGTTAAGTATCATGATGTAACTTCTGTTTAAATAGAGACCACATAGCTGTCCATCAAACTTTAAGGTTCCTGTGTTAATGTTCCTCTTTCACTGAGCTCTCGGCTGTTTGTTCAGGTCACACAGAGGCGCGGCTGGTGAACGGACCGGACTCCTGTTCTGGTCGAGTGGAGCTCCAGTACCTCGGTGAGTGGGGCACAGTTTGTGCTGTAGGCTGGGATATGAGAGCTGCAGATGTTCTGTGTGCACAGCTGGATTGTGGGAGTGCTGTGGCTGTGGTGGAGGT
>NC_080728.1:24131869-24154369 GCF_019097595.1 Hemibagrus wyckioides
TGTATATTATTATTATTATTATTATTATTATTATTATTATTATTATTATTATTATTATTATTATTATTGTTCCCCACTCCCAGTTGTCTCTAGGACGAGGCGTAAGACTGAGTCTGAGGCAGTCTATGAGGAGATCAACCACAGATACATGGCTAGAAGAATCACGAGCTTCACTCAAAGAGGTGAGTGATATGTGGACTGTTCTACATCACACTTATTGTATTCTATTTAAACTTCTAGCTGAAATTCACTGCATGGAAATGATCAAATCCCTCAATACAGAATACACACCTCAATGTAAACTCAGTGATTAGAGCAATATTTTCCCCCAAATCCAGTGTGATTTATTTCTTTAAAATAAATAAATAAAAATAAGCTCAATGTGTGTGAGAGGAAATGTGCAGTTAGAGTACATGTGGTGTAGAGACAGGATTCTGCTGATAAACATCTATTAAAGCTTCTGATTTAGTGTGTGTGTGTGTGCGTGTGTGTGTGCGTGTGTGTGTGCGTGTGTGTGTGCGTGAGTGTGTGTGTGTGAGTGTGTGTGTGTGTGTGTGTGTGTGTGTGAGTGTGTGTGTGTGAGTGTGTGTGTGTGTGTGTGTGTGAGAGTGTGTGTGTGTGTGTGTGTCTGTGTGTGTCTGTGTCTGTGTGTGTGTGTGTGTGTGTGAGTGTGTGTGTGTGTGTGTGAGATTTATGACAAATAACTAAAAATAAAAATTAGTTGTATTTTAGTGGATGGATGTTAGGAAAAATGAGTCCCCATAAACCATGGTGGTTACTGAGTGTCCAGATAAATACATAAATCTGTGTGATTTCTGAATGGTAGCATGGGTCTGTGTGTGTGTGTGAGTGTGTGTGTGTGAGTGTGTGTGTGTGAGTGTGTGTGTGTGAGTGTGTGTGTGTGAGTGTGTGAGTGTGTGTGTGTGAGTGTGTGAGTGTGTGTATGTGTGTGTGTGTGCGTGTGTGTGTATTCCTGCATGTGAGTGCTTTCCTGTAATAAAAATATCCTAAATGTATGAGTGGAAATGTGCAGTTAGAGTTCATGTGAGGTAATGTAGTGTAGATTTTTTAAAGGGGGGCTGTGTGTGTTTGGGGGTCGTGTGTGTATGTGTGTGTTTTCCTGGACAGGTGCATCCCCCTTCTCTCTCTATGTGTGTGTGAGTGTGTCATTTATTATTAATAACTAAAAATAAGAGAAATGGTGTGTGTGTGTGCGTTTGTGTTTTTTTCTCTCTATAAAAGTGTACTTCTCTCTACAGTGTGTGTGTTTGTGTGTGTGTGTGTGTGTGTTTGTGTGTGTGTGTGTGTGTGTGTTCGGGGGTAGGGGGTGGTTGGGAGGTGGCTGACTTGTAAGAATGTGTCTGAATGTGTGGTTTTATGATACATATTTTAGTGGATGGATAAACCATGGTGGTTACTGAGTGTCCAGATAAATGCTTGTATCTGTTTGGTTATTGAATAGGAGCATGGGTCTGTGTGTGTGTGTGTGTGTGTGTGTGTCTGTGTGTCTGTGTGTGTGTGTGTGTGTGTGCATGTGACTGCTTTCCTGTACAGGTGCATACCCCTCATCTCCCTCCCGGTGTGTGTATATGTCATTTATACTGAATAAATAAAAATAACCTAAATGTGTGAGAGGAAATGTGCAGCTAGAGTTCATGTGGGGTAATGTAGTGTTTTTTTAAAGGGGTGTGTGTGTCTGTGTGTGTGTGTGTGTGTGTTCGTGGGTGTTAGTGTGTGTGTGTGTGTGTGTGAGTGTGTGTGTGTCTGTGTGTGTGTGTCTGTGTGTGTGTCTGTGTGTGTGTCTGTGTGTGTGTGTGTGTGTGTGTGTGTGTGTCTGTGTGTGTGTGTGTCTGTGTGTGTGTGTGTCTGTGTGTGTGTGTGTTGTTCTGCGTTTCTGAACACGTCTCCTGACTGTCCTGTTCTCCTCTAACAGGAAGTCTCCTCTCTGAAGAACAGCATTCTGGGTATGAGGATGTGGATGATGAGCTTCTCTCAGGTAAAAATGTCCAGAGTGTGAGTTTGTCTAACTCCATTAACTGAAAGATATTAGAATTACAATTAGAAATCAGAAATGACTAAATTTCTCCTTTCTGAGACGTGATTATGTTTAAAAACCCTGAAACAAATAAATTGTTCTTTTTACAGTAAAGTCTGGGATGGGAGAAAAGGCGGAGTATTATGATGATGTCATCGACACCAGTGACATCATAAGTGGGTGCAGTTGTTAACTGATCACATCAATTTACTGACTTCACATTAAACCATGAGGTCAGAATGTGATGGAGCTGTTTGTACAGAGTCTCTGCTTTTATTTCATTTAGGTGATCCAGGAAGAGTCGACCCACCAGAGGACTACGATGATGCCGTCACTGCTGGACCGATCCCTGATCACGTGGATGGTGTGGTTCTGTTTTGGGATTTGTTTTAGAAAGCAGTATAAATTAAACACACACACTGTGAATAAGTTTGTTTATTGGTTTGTGTGTAGTGACGTTTTTTACATGTGTACGATGTCATTTTGCATTGTGTCATCAAATACACAGTGTAGAAACTGCCCCTTCACTAAACTTTAAATATCTTTAAATATCTGTGTTTTGGTGTAGAGGATGAAGCTGAGAATTATGATGACGCCATTACAGCTGATCAGAAGTCAGTTATACTGACAGGTATGATAATAATGGGACAGTATTGCATCCACAAGCATCCAAATGATCATTAATGACATTAATGTGGATTTAATAGCTTTTATCTCTACGTTCTGACAGAGGACGTGTCCGAGAACTATGATGATGCAGTTACCACTGAAACAAACCCAAACATCATCACAGGTCAGTTTATTCTGAAGATTCATGGAATTTATTCACCTTAAACATTTATACAGTAAAATTCAAGCTTTGTGGTTTAATTACATCTTTGTACACACTGTTGAATTCTGTGTTCTGATTGGTCAGTAGGTGTTGATTACTTTTCTATAACAGCAGCTCTGACAGTACTGCAGATGTAAATCAAAGGTTTATATTAATGATCCAATACCTGGTTTCTATAGCAACAGCTCATTCACAGGAAATTGTACAGACGCTCCACAAACAAACAAAATTATCAGTAAAAATCTGTTGTCATTGACATGGTGAAGTTTTCTGTAAGAAAATTATATTTCATTGTTTTTCAGATTAAAATCCTCTGCTTCATCACACCACCCTGTAACTCAGTATTTACTATAACAGCAACACACACAGTGGTTTATTACTGATTCATTTATTTGTTCATTAGACAATCCAGAAGATTATGATGATGTCATCACTGAGGAACAGGATGTAGGAGAGACAGAAGGTGAGTGACTTCCTGTTTATTCTGTAATGTACATAAGTTCACAGGCAGCACAGTAAAAGATTAGATTATATATGATTATATTATATATGGTATATAATAAATATCAACTTTCAGATCAGATTTTAGAACAAACATAATTAAACATGTGCATTTATTAAACAGTTTAGATAAGATCTACTGTAAATATTATCTATGATATATAACATAAACATCAGCTTACTGTTTTTATAACAAATCTCCATTCAGTCAGATTAAGAAAACTGATCTGATAAATGTCCTCTATTCTCTTCATTTATTGTTGAAATATCAGAGAAATCCTACATAGTGCATCATTTACTGTATTTTAAGGTGTTACAAAACAATTACTATTAATACAATATAAATGATATATTAAAGAAGTAAATGTGTTTATTTTACAGAATATGATGATGTGGAGGAGAAATCTCAGAAAGACAGGGACCATGTGACTGAGACACGCCCCCAAAGGCCTTTTCTCAGGAAATTACATTTCAACTTTTATAAACACAAAAAATGATTTTATTTTACTTCCAATAATTTCATTCATTCTGAACCATGTTCATTTTCTCACCTTGTTATTAGCAAATAGATTAGGGAGAGTTAAATCACCTCCATTATTACTGAACCAAATGTTTCCAGCTTTCCTTTTACAACACATTTAGTGCTATAAGTCATAGTGAGCTTAAATATCACTGACACACCACACCTCATTTATCTCACCAGTTTATTCCATCAAAATGGCCATAATGTTCATTTCAATCTTTTGGTGAAACATCTGATCTTATCATTCATGTCTAACTGAAACTTGGGAATCTGTTATTCAGTGTTTTTATAAATGAGTTAATTACATTCCACTTGTTAGATGAAAACTTTATTACATATGTTAAAAATTATTACAATCCAGAAATATGCAACTGTCTGAAATAGATAAAGATTTTTCATTTATTATGCTCAGGTAATGTTTTATATTTTAAGATCTAATTCAATATTCTATGTTTTCTATGTTGATTTTCTATATGGCTATATGGAACTAGAAAGTGTTGATTAATTTTTCACAACAACACGGCTCTGATAATAGTTAAAATCTTATCATTCATGTCTAACTGAAACTTGTGATTCTGTTATTAAGTGTTTCAGAAATGAGCCAGAATAAAACTTATTACAAATATTAAAATGTTAATATATATATATATATATATTCAATTCAATATTTATGTCACACCTGAATTATAGTAAAATAATTTTTCTTTTAGTTATTTAATAGTTACGACTGCCACATAAATGATTCTAATAAATGATTCATTTGAATATTTTATTTTTCCTACAGTTCTTCCTACAGTCCTTCTCATTATGTAAGCCCATAATAAACTGATTTAAAACATGTTATATAACAAAGAATAGTGTATAATCATTTTTGTTGACATTACTAATAGATGTTTATTTAACATTTATAGAAAGAGTCTCGAGTTTCAGTTCTTTGTAACAGTTATTTATTATTATTTCAGCAGCTGCAGTTAAAGTAATCCTGAAAGTCGGGGTGTTGCAGCCCCATCAGCAGCCTTACTTCCTGCCTCCTTGTATAGAATGAGAAATGGACAAGGAATTTAAATATTTTGTCTAAATAAACAATATGCAAGCAAATGCAACCTTTTTATCCATAGTAAGTAAATATTGTGCCTTATTCTGAGCGCTGTATTCACCTTTTTCACTATTTTATTACATATTGTTTACTTAAACAATTGATTAAATAAAAGTGCTTTTATAATATAATGTGATTATGTGGTTTGTGGCTCTTGTAGTGATAAATCTGTGGTCAGTGTCAGGCAATAAAAATAAATAAATATTTATATATTTATACTCTATACTCACGGGTAGCCGCAAACGAGACCATATCACACCGATTTTACGCTCTGCACTGGCTGCCAGTCCGATATCAAATTGATTATAGAATTCAAATCTATGTTAAAAATTTAAATAAAAAATTTAATTAATTTTCCTGCTTCTATCCTTGTTCATTTTTATTTTTTTTCCTCTATCTTTGGACAGTATTTTGGCAAATTAAGGTTGAATTTAATTATACGATTAAATTTAATTTAATTTAATTTAATTTAATTTAATTTAATTTAATTTAATTTAATTTAATTTAATTTAATTTAATTCTAATTAAATTTGCTTTAGAAATAAAATTGAATTGAATTGAATTGAATATATTAATCAGAAGGTTGTGATTTCAAATCCCAGCACCAGCCTGAGCGCGACCTCCACTGCATACTAAAAACTTCAGATTATTGAATAAATGTAAATGCGCGTACACACACACACACACACACACACAGAGACACACACACACACACACACACACACACAGAGACACACACACACACACACACACGTGTAGCGTTTCTCTCTCCCTCTCTGATATACAGATTCTTAGACATACACACAGATATAAAGTGTTTATCTGGACACCCAGTTACTGCAATGGTTTATGTGGACTCACCCTTCCTAACATTCCATGAATGAAATTCCTGTCAGAAACACATACACTTACACACAGACATGCAAGAACTAAGATGGCAGCAAAGATAGCGGATTTGCACTCTCTGAAACTTAACTCACCCTTCCTAACATTCCATGAATAACATGGCCACATAAGAACTAAAAGGTGGTACAGATAGCAGATTTTCACTCTAGGAAACTGGTATTTTGTCCATTATCTTTATAATACTACAATTTACTACTTTAGTGCAAATGTGCAAAATGTATGTGAACATATCAGCCATCAGAAAATTACAAACATGGGAACAAGCAGACATAAAAACTATTCAGTTTTATTATTATTATTATTATTATTATTATTATTATTATTATTATTATTATTATTATTATTATTATACAGCATCCTGACAGCACCCTTAGCAGGTCACTTGAAAAAAAAAAACTTTTCACGAAGCAGAATTCTCAGTTTGGAAATGCTTCACTGCCATCTTGTGGATATAGAATTTTAATATTCTTTATAAATGTATAATTAAATAGTCATTAAAAATGATTAATGTTTATTATCCTGAAAAACAGAGTAAATGTGTGTTTAATTAAACAAAATATCATTGGAAAATTAAGTAGAAATTCTCAAGTGAAAATTCTTCAAGGTAGTCAAAATTTCCTAATATTGCTTAATTTTTAATAAATTATTAATAAATACCGTTATGCACTTGAGTAGAGCTACATTTGGCCCCATTTTGCTGTCTAATTATTTTTAGTGTTCTTTTTTTGGATGGCCCTAAATCTCTGTGTGTGGCTGCTGTCAGTGTGTTTGAGTTGCTATTCCAGTTGCAGAGGGAGGTGTTCAGGCCCAGCAGGCTCAGTTTTTCGATCAGATGCTGAGGAATGATTGTGTTAAATGCTGAAATGAAATCTATGCACAACATTTGTACGTATGCTTTTTGTCCAGATGTGTAAGGGCCAGGTGGAAGGTGGTGGTAATAGCATCATCTGTGTAATGGTTGGGGCAATACAAAAACTGCAGGGTAGCAGTAGGGCCTTGATATGGTCCCACCATCTCTCAGGGCACAAGAGAGATTCTTCTCTCTTTTGGCACCAAGGAATGACCTTTCCCTAGAGGTCTGAACAGGCGAGTCACTGACTGTCTTCAAATGACAACTGAAGACCTCATCCTGAAATAATGAAACTAGTGCTTAATTATTTCTTCCCCTTTGTTTATATATTTATTTAAAATTAAACTATATTTCCTCTGAACACATTTTTTAGATTGATGCTTTCCTTTGTCTGTGTCTGTGAGCCAGAATAAATGTATTCATTCATTTAAAGCACTTTTGTATATTGCTCTGTATGTAACGGGGTATTTAATCCGTTAGGTAGGGGAAAATGAATCGCTGCTGTCCGGGATGCTTGGACAACGAAAGGATCTTGGTCCCCGCTCCCCAAGCTGTTTAGTTCCTATACGCACTAATGTGTGTATGTGGTTTCTTACCTTATTGTGTTAGAACACTACTGATTGACAAGGGTAGGCTTCAGGTGTGAAAATGTCACACGGTGGCTCCCTGAAGTGACACTGCATATGGGAAACACTATACTATAATACAGTCTAATATGCTCCTCCCTCCCCAGATCGAATAAGGTAAGAGAGACGCCCCTACTCCCTGACAGCTCTCAGCAAAAAGGTACAATGAAAATAAGGGTAAAAGAAATCAAATAATATTTATTCCACTCTATTCAGATTAAGCCAATTAAGTAAAGGTAATAATAACAATACTGATAAAAGAATTTCTACAGTGTGGTAATGCTCTTCAAATCAATACAATCACATCAGCAGAGGAAAGAAAATGGGTTTCACTTGCAAAGTAATCTTGTTTCCTTATGAAACTAAAAGAAAATAAAACAGTTGCACTTTTCACATTCTTAACCCTCTTGAGACAAATTATCACGGCTTCAAATGATCAACTCCGAACATCAGTTATTTAAAAAAAAACAAAGCATACACGGTGAAATCTCAGTTCAGAACGAGAAAGGATTCTGAAACATCCTCAAAAGGTCTACTCACAGTTCAAAGACTATCAGTTCAGGCATCAAGGGAAAAAAAAGAAAAACTGAGGAAAAGTCCAGTCAGCCAGACGATGGCTTGGAGTGCTCTTGCCCAAACATAGAGTGCGCTGAAATCAACTGAAGATGGCGTGGTTGCACCCAAGTTGGTGGTCCACTCGATTGCGAATTAATCTAACTAAATCCGATCCCCTCAACTTTGTGAAAAGGTCAGAGTATTTCCAAAAAAACAAGTTTAGACTGGAGATGAACCAGATCAAGATGTCACTTGGATGGCAGGGTAGCAAAACCATCTATGAAGTGGAATCGTTTAGAAGTTACGTCTTTGCACCAACGGCATCTTATTGCGGACTCGGTCTCGCGCGCTCCGACACGTGCAGAGAAACTCAAATACACTAAAAAAACTTCTGTTAAAGCGTTAGTTCTTGGTGTGCTTCCAATAAAACACAGAGCGCGCAGGGTACTGCGAAGAAATATGCAACAAGTCTCTTCGGGTAACGATAATCAAACGAGGTTTTGACTTTAAACGAGCTCCCAGCTTTGGTGGCCTTTACGATATGTCAGTGCGCCATACTAACAGCTAATGATTGCCTGTTGAAATAATTTACACATCCGTTACATGTATAAAGGCATCTGACAAATGCCAAAAATGTAAATGTATGATATGCACATTCCCTGAGTGCTCTGTCAGGAATGTTGTCTGGTCCAGCGACGGCTAACTCTGTGTAGAAATTTCCTCACATCAGCTGTGGTTAGACAAAGCACCTGGTCATTAGGAGGAGGGGTGGTCTTCCTCACTGCCACGTACTGTGTCAGAAGAACAGAAGTCATTCAGTGCAACTGTCAGGTGGTGTTGTCCTGTAGTTAGCTGTCCTGTGGAATCTCTGGGCATGTGCGTGCTTTGCCTCTCTAATGGGTCTGACCCTTTCTTTTGGCTGACTTTTCTCTAGTTCTGAAGGCAAAGTCTAATTCAAATAAAAAACTTTACACAGTATGACATGTAGTGAAATGCTTTTAATGACAGTCTTTGTTACATAAAAATAGAGACAGAAAAAATAAAAACAGGAATGGAATTAGTGAGAGAAGAAAAAAATGATCAAATAAAGTAGAAAATAAAGTGACAATTGCAATAAAGTGATAATGAGCTTAATTGGGGAAATAAATAGTCAAAATTTGCATACAGCATATGAAAAAGAGTTGTATGTTAATATGGATTAAATGAATCTGATTGTTATTATGTTAATATGATTAAATGATATACTATTATTATATATTGTTATAAAGTGAAGAATGTGCATGTAGTGCAATTTCCAAATTTGCATGTTGAGAAAAAGTCCAATCTCTAGGTATTCTGAGCTGAGTTGAGTGCCCACATGGCCTGTGGGAAGAAGCTCCTCCTCTTTCTATCTGTGTTTACCTTTAAGGACAGAAAGCTGACCACAACAAAAAAAAGAGTCCATGTTTGGAATGTTTCAGTTCCTTCCCATCTTCCTGACTTTGGTCCAGCACAACCTGCTGTATACAGTTGTAAGTGGCCACACTGTCATAAGTGTACAGTGAGTACAACAGGGGGTAAGAACACAACCCTGGGGGGCTCCAGTGCTGAGGGCAAGTAAGACAGGTTTGCCCACCTGTACTGCTTATCTGTATGTCAGGAATTTTGAGACTCCTTGACAAAGGGACAGACTTGGACCTCCAACTTGGTGTTGAGTATGGAGGGAGTTATGGTATTAAACACTGTAGTTAAACAACATTTTGACATAATTCCATTTTCTGCTGTCCAGGTGGCTTAGGGCTGTGTTAAGGAGGTATGCAATAGCATCCTCGAGAAAGCAGATGGGATGGTACATAAACTGAAATGGGTCCAGTGTGTTATTCAGTGAAGAATTGATCAAGTCTCTTACTAGTCTCTTGAACAACTTCATCACAACGGAGATCAGGGCTACCAGGCGATAGTCATTGAGGCGGGCAGGCTGTGGTTTCTTTGTGACAAGAACAATGACTGCTTAAAGCACATGGGGATTATAGATGGTTCCAGGAAGAGGTTGAATATCTCCATGAAGACAGGCACTAGCTTGTCAGAGCAGGCCTTCTGGACCCGACCCGTGATGCCATCTGGTCCTGCTGACTTCCAGGTATTCACTCTCCAGAATGTCTTCCTCACGTCATGCTCCGATCAGATGAGTGTGTTTTCTGATCCGGCACCCTAGTGCTGTAAGCTGTAGTCTGGAGGCGAGCGCAAAAGTGTCAAAAGTGTCGCTCATCTGCAAGAAAACGTCCACATTCACTGTTCTGAAGGATGGTGTTTTGTAATCCTTGATCGTTCTTCGTCCCTGCCACAGGTTTCTAGAGACACTGTGTATTGAAACTGATTCAAGTTTCTCTTTCACCATTCGGCACACTCTGTAGGATGCAGCCTTGTTTTAAACGATGTTCCGATGGCAAGCCCTGCTTTAAAGCTAGTGGAGCGGGATCTCAGGGTATCACATAGTTTCATCGAGCCATATCTTTTATGTATTTTCTTATTTAAACAATTTATTAAATAAAAGTGCTTTTATAATATAATGAGATAATGTGATATGAGTGAGTGGCTCTTGTAGTGATGAATCTGGGGTCAGTGTCATTAAAGAAGTCAGTAGTAAAAATAAATAAATATCTCTATACTGATCAAAAGGTTGTGAGTTCAAATCCCAGCACCAGCCCAAGCTCAACCTCCAGTGTATACTAAAAGATTCAGATTAATGAATAAATGCAAATGTGCACACACACACACACACACACAGAGAAAGAGAGAGCTGCTCTCTCTCTCTCTCTCTCTCTCTCTTTCTCACTCTGATGTACAGATTCTTAGACATTCACACAGGTATAAAGTATTTAGCTGGAAACTCATTTACTTCCATGGTTCATGTGGACTCACCCTTCCTAACATTCCATGAATGAAATTCCTGTCAGAAACACACACTAAGAACTAAGAAGGCAGCACAGATTTGCACTTCCTGAAACTTCAGGAATCAGGCAGACATAAAACTATTCAGGAGTTGTGTTTGTATTTTTCATAACCTATATAATTACTAATATTTGTAACTTTGCAATATTAACAGTTTGATCTTAATAATAATAATAATAATAATAATAATAATAATAATAATAATAATAATAATAATACAGCAGCATCCTAACAGCACCCTCAGCAGGTCAGATTAAAAAAAAACATTTCATGAAATAGAAATCTCAGTTTGGGAATACTTTACTGCCATCTAGTGGATGCAAAATTTAAATGTTCTCAATAAAAATTATTATTGAATACTAACTTAAAATGATTAATGTTCATAATACTAAAATCCCGAGTAAATGTGTGTACCTAAAAAAAATTTATAATTATAAGGTAAATGTTTCAAATTCTTTAATATAGTCACAATTTTTTCGAACATTACTTAAAATGATTAATAAATAAATTTATGCTCATGAGAAGAGCTTTGTACACTTGGTGCCTTCTTGTTTGGTATTTTGTTTTAATTTAATTTTTCTTTTCTTTCTTATTATTAGGTGTTTTTGTTTTGATTGTCTAACATATTCACCTTGGTTTATCTATCATAACACAGCTTTTAAATGATTCTCCTGTACATATCTTTTGTTTCTGATTATATTGTTCTTGTTGTTGATTATTATTTATTCGTTTGTTTTGTTCACTTTTGTATTATTGTGGGCAGAGTATTGATGCTTCATAGCTGTACACCTCCATGTTGAGGCTATGGATTTTGATGAGGGGCTGGTCAAAGAAGATCTGTTCGTTCTTTTGTCTGCGCAAGTTCATAATACTGATGTGTACAGAGCTATTAGCGAGCTGCAGAATGTTCACCCCAATGGACTGTTTATAATCGCCGGAGATTTCAATCATGCAAATCTCAGAACAGTGCTCCCTAAATTCCATCAGTATGTGGACTTTGCTACGAGAGGGACGAACACGCTGGATGTTGTTTACACAAATATTCCCAGCGCGTATCGTGTGGAGCCCCGCCCCCACTTCAGCTACTCAGACCACATCTCTGTTATGTATACAGACCACTCGTCAGACCGCTCTAAACCGGTTCTGAAACAGGTTAAAACCTGGCCAGCAGGAGCCATCTCTGCTCTTCAGGACTGTTTTGAGTGCACTGACTGGGACATGTTTAGGGAGGCTGCAACCAACGGCGACTCTATTGACTTGGAGGAGTACACGGCATCAGTGACCGCAAGTGCATCGATGACGTGACCGTCTCCAAGACCATCACCACACGCTCCAACCAGATGGCGTGGATGACTGCAAAAGTGCGTGCTCTCCTGAAGTCAAGAGACTCCGACTTCAGAGCAGGGGACAGGGCGGCCTTAAAAACAGCGAGGGCCAAACTGTCCCGATCGATCAGAGAGGCGAAGCGTTCACACGCCCAGAGAATCCACGGCCACTTCCAGAACAGCAGAGACTCCCGGCGCATGTGGCAGGGCATTCAGGCGATCACCAACTACAGAACAACTCCACCTGCCTGTGACAGTGATGCCTCCCTTCCAGATGCTCTGAACAACTTCTACGATCAGTTTGAGGCACAGAACAACAGCGAGGAAGACCATCCCTCCTCCTAATGACCAGGTGCTCTGACTCACCACGGCTGATGTGAAGAGAACTCTATGCAGAGTTAACCCACAGAAGTCTGCTGGACAAGACAACATTCCTGGCAGAGTTCTCAGGGAGTGTGCAGAGCAGCTAGCACATGCCTCAAGACAACGACCATCGTCCCTGTGCCTAAGAAGTCTACTGTTTCCTGCCTCAATGATTATCATCCCATCGAACTTGCACCAATCGTGATGAAATGCTTCAAGAGGAGAATGGATCCTCTGCTTGTTAATGATTCAACATTTTATGATTACATGCTTACACAATTGGAAATATTATGTAATGAAAGTGTGCAAAACCCCTCATTAGAAACATACAAAAAAATTCTACAAGATATGAGTATAATAAAATTGTATCAGATAAATTAAGTAAATCATTCCTTTTCATTAAACAGAAATATTTTGAATTCGGGGATAAGCCACATAAATTACTTGCAAGGCAGTTACGTAAATTAGAAAATGATAAGACAATTCATAAGATCAAGACAAAACTTGGAACCCAGTGCATTTGTCTAAAGATATAAATAACTGCTTCAAGGAATTCTATTCAAATATATACTCCTCTGACCCTTGCATTGATTTTCAAGCTATGGATAAGTTTGGAGTAGCTATGGATAAACCTTACTCAGGATAGAGTGATGGCCTCAATACAGATATTTCTTTAGAAGAGTTAAAAAGTACAGTTAATTCCTTAAAAAGGACCTGGGAAAACTCCAGGTCCCGATGGCTTGCCCTCTGAGCTATATAAAAAATGTAATGATTTACTTTCCCCCTTCCTTCTCAAAACATTTTAGCAAGCATTAGTATCTGGACTGCCATCATTGTTTAATGAAGCAGTCATAACTGTTATTCCAAAAAAAGGTAAAAATACAGAGGAGGTGGAAGGATACTGACCGATCTCTCTTCTTAATGTAGATCAGAAGATACTATCAAAGATTCTCGCAAATAGACTTGGTAGAGTAATTAGTGGTCACACTGATCAAAATGGTTTCATTCCTGGTAGAATGTTTCACAAAATATGAGGCGCGTTTTTAAAATAATGTATCACTCCAAAGCTATTCAAGAAAATCTGGTAATAATCTCTCTCGATGCTAAAAAAAAAGCATTTGATAGAGTTCATTGGCACTATCATTTCACAGTAATAGAAAAAATTGACATGGGTGACAACTTTATATACTGGGTTAAGATTTTGTATAAAAGCCCTACAGCTCAGGTATTAACTAATAATGCTTTGTCTGGCCCCTTTATTCTTCAAAGAGAGACAAGGCAAAGTTGCCCTCTTTCTCCTTTTTTATTTGTGATGACCGTACAGCCCCTTGCTCAGTGCATTCGTTCTGATTCTTCTATTCATGGCTTCAACACTTTAAATACAGTCAATAAAATATCTTTATATGCAGATGATATCCTGCTACATATTACTAAACTCCATGTGAGTTTGCCAGTTATTGTGAATACTATTAATGCCTTTGGTAAGTTTCCAGGGTTTAAAGTTAATTTAAATAAAAGTGAGCTAATGCCCATTGGACTAAAAGACTGGTCGTTGATCCAGTCAAATACATTTAAAGTTTTAAAGGAAAAATTTATTTATCTGACCTGTCCAGGGTGTATCCCTGCCTTTCGCCCTATGTGCGATGGGATAGGCTCGAGCAGACCCCCGTGACCCTAATTAGGAACAAACGGGTATAGACAATGAATGAATGAATTTATATCTCGGAACTGTAGTTACCAATAAATACTCTTTGTTCTTAACGGCCAACTTTACACGTGAGTGTGATTGGCTGTCTCTCTCTCTCTCTGTCTGTCTCTCTGTAGGGGGCTGAGTGAGGAGATACACTTCTCTCAGTCTCTCTGGGTGAGTGGAGGTGAACACATCGTGTACAGTGAGGAGGGAGATGGAAATCTGTCTGACTTTTATTCTTCTCTCATCCACACTCACACTCACAGCAGCTGGTAAGTTCACACTGATTATTCACACCAAAACATCACACACTTCTCACTTTAACAGTAGGGACGAGTTTTAATCAGGAAATGTCAGAAATTTTCCTGGACTGATTGTAACTTTATAAACAGTGAAAGTGTTTGATTTTTATAGAATTTAAAAAGCTGTACATGAGCGTACACACATCATCCTCAGGGTTTGTTCTGAGGCGTCACTTATACAATCAGCTCCAGATTAATGTTTAGAGTTTAGACATGATTTATTGTGAGGAAAAAACAACTTAACTAACATAAGACAGTGTGTGTGTGAGAGAGAAAGAGAGAGAGAGAGAGAGAGAGAGAGAGAGAGAGAGAGAGAGAGAGAGAGAGAGAAAGAGTAAATATAAAAATAAAATCTCTCTCTCTTTTTCTCTCTCTCTCTCTCTCTCTCTCTCAGACAGTGTGAGGTTGGTGAATGGTGGAAGTTGCTGTGCTGGGAGAGTGGAGGTTCTTCATGATGGTCAGTGAGGAACAGTGTGTGATGATTACTTGGATATTAAAGAAGCTGCAGTGGTGTGTAGAGAGCTGAACTGTGGTGAGGCTGTAAATGTGAGGTATGTTGCTCACTTTGGACCAGGATCAGGACCAATCTGGGTGAATTATGTGGACTGTAGTGGATCAGAGTCGACACTGAAGGACTGTGGGTCAGCAGGGTGGGGGGGAAACTGATTGTAATCATGATAATGATGCTGGAGTCACCTGCTCAGGTAAACTTAAAATTTAATAATTTAATAATGTTGTAAAAATGTCCTGATCAACACAGTCTAAGTTCAAGTTCTAAAATAAATAAGTTAATATATAATATATTGAATATATATAAAATACATTTTGAGCGTAACAGACTGCGCCGCCATCATCCGATGTAATGTCAATTTTCATGAACAGTGTCTCTGCGGTCTGGTAAAATCAGCTTTAGAGTAACATAATAATAATAATAATAATAATAATAATAATAATAATAATAATAATAATGACTTAAAATGAATGAAATGAAAAATTAATAAAAATGACTCTATAAAGACATGTTAAAATACGTTATATCCAGTTACATGACATTGATCTAGTGTCTTGTGGTTTCATTAAAATGTGAACATGACTACTTTCATTTAGTGTGGGCAGACAGGAATTGCACTGTGAGTGGCAAGAAGCAGGAAGGGGGAGTCACGGTGAACAATAAATGGTGCAATCCTAGACACATTACATTGAAGGAAAGTGTGTGCAGCCCTGACATCAAACTGTTCGCAGTCATTCTCCAGCCATATTATTTGCCCAGAGATTTTTCCCCTGCCATTATCATCACTGTTTACATTCCTCCTACTGACGATGTGGTGTGGGCTGCTGACGTCATCAACTCAGTGACAGCGAGATTTCAGACCCTGCACCCTAGTGCCTTCACAGCTATCTCTGGGAATTTCAACCATGTCACTCTGGAATCAACCCTGCCCACTTTTAAACAGTTTGTGGACTGCAAAACAAGAAGAGTGGCCTGAATGGCAAGCGTCATGTCTGGAGGAATCCAGGCACCTGTCAGAACTCAGAGCCCCCTCCGAGTGGACATATCACCAGGTGGAATTTTTAGATTGTGTCTATTTCTCTTAGCTTTCCATAATCTTACCCAATGAACTCAATAAACTAAGGTCTTATTTGACTGACCAATATCAGTTTGTAGATCTAGATGGTGACTTCTCTATGCATACCAAGGTTATGTTCCAGTGTTCCACAAGGTTCTGTCTTAGGCCCACTGCTTTTCTCCCTATATATGCTACCCCTTAGTGCAATTATTCATAAACATGGTATTACCTTCCACTGTTATGCCGATGACACACAGCTATATGCTTTAGCTAAATCAGATGAGAGACACCAGCTTATTAAGATAGAAGAATGTGTAAAGGACATTAGACATTGGATGGCCACTAACTTCCTCCTCTGACAAGACAGAGGTGCTAGTACTAGGACCACATGCAGCTAGAAGTAAGCTTTCTGATTACAGAGTAATGGTGGATGGTCTTTCTGTTTCATCTTGTCCAGCAGTAAAAGATCTTGGTGTGATTATTGACTCTGGTCTTTGGTTTGAAGCTCATGTAGATAATATCACTCGGGTAGCCTTCTTCCATCTTAGGAATATCACTAAGATAAGAAATATGATGTCACTTCATGATGCAGAAAAACTAGTTCATGCTTTTGTCACCTCTAGGTTGGATTATTGTAATGTCTTACTGTCTGGATGTTCCAGTAGGAGCAGAAACAAGCTCCAGTTAGTCCAGAATGCAGCAGCTAGAGTCCTAACTAGAACCAGAAGATATGAACACATCACTCCTATTTTAGCCACACTACATTGGCTCCCAGTCAGATTTCTCATTGATTATAAAATTCTGTTACTAACCTATAAAGCACTAAATGGTCTCGCGCCGCAGTACCTGAGCGATCTTTTAGTCTTTTATGATCCGCCACGCCTACTGCGATCAAAGGGTGCAGGTTACTTGGTAGTACCTCAAGTAGCAAAGGCTACAGCAGGGGGCGGAGCTTTCTCTTTCAAAGCCCCACAGTTATGGAACAGCCTTCCAATTAGTGTTGGGGATTCAGACACAGTCTCAATGTTTAAGTCTAGGCTGAAGACACATTTGTTTAGTCGAGCTTTTAATGTATAGTTTTCTTATGTAAAGGAGCAGATCTGGAAGGTTCATGGTCATAGAGTGTTTGGTGACTGGGATGTTTGGATGCTGTCATCTTACCACCCTCACAAGTCGCTCAGGTTTGCTGACTGTGAAGTGGTTTGATGCCTTATGTCCCGGGAAGCCTTCATGTCTGTCACCTTCTGGCTCTCCCTTTTAGTTATGATGTCATAGCTAGTCTTGCCGGAGTCCCTGCCTGCACTTTACACATAATTCTACACTGTCTTTAAACATCACATGATCAGAATCATACTTAATGTCTTTCTCTTTCTCTCTCTGTCTTTCTCTGTCGAGTTATACACCCCACTCCTGAGCTCCCAGTGTTTGCCAGTTTCCAGTGTGACCACTGCCCTACCCCTGGTCAGAGTTTCATCGCTTGGTGGTGCCCACTGATGCTGTGGATGGATCTGTGTGGAGCAGGAGACAGCCATGGACAGAGACACTTGGGGACACCATCACAGATCCATCATTTCATCTGTCAGTTTGTGACAGCAAGGAATTCCTCATGGGCCATTGATTGCTGTTGTAGAAAGGACATTAATCAGTTACAGTTACATTATTTACTGTCCAGTGTCACCCAAATGAGGATGGGTTCCCTTCTGAGCCTGGTTCCTCTCAAGGTTTCTTCCTCATATCGTCCCAGGGAGTTTTTCCTTGACACCATCACTACAGGCTTCTCATTAGGGATAAAATAAATTAAGTTTAATGATTAAATTTAATAATTTATTTTTATTTCTAGTTATTTAGTTATTTTTTATTTTCATTTTTTCCCTCTCCTTTCTCCATTTATCTTCTTTTGTAAAGCTGCTTTGAGACAATGTTCATTGTAATAGGTGCTATACAAAATAAATTGAATTGAAGTAGCCGCAGTTGTTAACTGATGACATAAACCGACTTCACATTAAACCATGAGGTCAGAATGTGATGGAGCTGTTTGTACAGAGTCTCTGCTTTTATTTCATTTAGGTGATCCAGGAAGAGTCGACCCACCAGAGGACTACGATGATGCCGTCACTGCTGGACCGATCCCTGATCACGTGGATGGTGTGGTTCTGTTTTGGGATTTGTTTTAGAAAGCAGTATAAATTAAACACACACACTGTGAATAAGTTTGTTTATTGGTTTGTGTGTAGTGACGTTTTTTACATGTGTACGATGTCATTTTGCATTGTGTCATCAAATACACAGTGTAGAAACTGCCACTTCACTAAACTTTAAATATCTTTAAATATCTGTGTTTTGGTGTAGAGGATGAAGCTGAGAATTATGATGACGCCATTACAGCTGATCAGAAGTCAGTTATACTGACAGGTATGATAATAATGGGACAGTATTTTTATCTTTACTGTTACTACATGTAACACACCTGTACATATGGTACATCACATTCCATAATTAAACATGTGCATTTATTAAACAGTTTAGATAAGATCTACTGTAAATATTATCTATGATATATAACATAAACATCAGCTTACTGTTTTTATAACAAATCTCCATTCAGTCAGATTAAGAAAACTGATCTGATAAATGTCCTCTATTCTCTTCATTAATTGTTGAAATATCAGAGAAATCCTACATAGTGCATCATTTACTGTATTTTAAGGTGTTACAAAACAATTACTATTAATACAATATAAATGATATATTAAAGAAGTAAATGTGTTTATTTTACAGAATATGATGATGTGGAGGAGAAATCTCAGAAAGACAGGGACCATGTGACTGAGACACGCCCCCAAAGGCCTTTTCTCAGGAAATTACATTTCAACTTTTATAAACACAAAAAATGATTTTATTTTACTTCCAATAATTTCATTCATTCTGAACCATGTTCATTTTCTCACCTTGTTATTAGCAAGTAGATTAAATATTACTTTGATTCATACATATATATACATAGATAATCAGTAAATATTACTAAATATTAAATCAGTAATTAATAATACTAATAAAGAACTAAATTAAAAATAAGTAAATAAATAATTAATAGAAATAAGAAATAAGTATAATATGAATGTTGTGTGCAATTATTTGAAAACAGTAGAATGTGATATGCAAATATGTTACATGTAGTAACAGTAAAGAATGTGTAAACAGAGTGGAATGTGATGTACCATATGTACAGGTGTGTTACATGTAGTAACAGTAAAGAATGTGTAAACAGAGTGGAATGTGATGTACCATATGTACAGGTGTGTTACATGTAGTAACAGTAAAGAATGTGTAAACAGAGTGGAATGTGATGTACCATATGTACAGGTGTGTTACATGTAGTAACAGTAAAGAATGTGTAAACAGAGTGGAATGTGATGTACCATATGTACAGGTGTGTTACATGTAGTAACAGTAAAGAATGTGTAAACAGAGTGGAATGTGATGTACCATATGTACAGGTGTGTTACATGTAGTAACAGTAAAGAATGTGTAAACAGAGTGGAATGTGATGTACCATATGTACAGGTGTGTTACATGTAGTAACAGTAAAGTGCAGAATGACAGACTGGAAGGTTGTGAGTTTGAGTCTTTGAGTCTTTAATGATTTCAACAGATCTGGTATTACATGGTTTATGCCAGATATATGGAACTGTCTTAAATATATAAACAGCTTTCTTTCAATATTCTCAGGGTTTTATAAAATATGGATTTCCTCCATGGCTCCTCATAATATATATAGAAGGAATAGGAAGATGTTTTACATTGTGAAAGCTACAAGCTGTGAACATGTGGCATGTGCTTTTAGATCACACCTGAATGATAGTAATGTAATTAGTAATAGTAATGTAAGTCTTGGTTAATTTTCTTAATCAAGCACCATGGCTCTGATAATATTTACAACTGCACCATTAGTTTAGATTAGTTTATATTTATGTCCTTGTTCTAAAACGTTATCTGTTAGAAAGTCTGCAGTAGGACCTGTTTTCTGTAGTAGACTTGTTTCCTGCACGACCTAATTTAGTGTAACACACAACAGAGCTGTACTACAGGTGTTCCATTATGCGTGTGTGTAGTGTTCTGTGTGATGCGTTCCTGTGTTGCACGTGACTGTACATGATCTGTACATATGTTTAATGCCTATTGTTTATGTTTTCATGTTCCTAGACATATATTTCAATCACCAGTTGTTTCTTTTCTCTGCCGCTATGAACCGCTAGCTAGCGTTAGCATTAGCCTCGGTGCGCGAGTAGCACTAGCTTGTTAATTCCAACTGTTTATTACAATCTAGCTACTTATTTTGATAATAGTTCATATTTTGTGGACACGTCTGTGGATGATATACTGTTCATATGCCACTTTAAACATTTGTTTACACTTTATTCATTGTTATATTGTTCTATTCCTTTCATTCCTTTAGACCATAAACACAGATCACTATATGATCAGACCTCCACAAAACCAAACCCCCTGTTATTCATGTGAACTGGAAGACTGTTCACTAAACCCGTCTTTGTGAAGAGCGCCTTCCTCCATTGCCTTGATTCTCTAACCGGAATCTCATCCATATTCGGTCCCCTCAACCAGTGTTATTATATTTGTAGTGAGGCTTCATGACATTATCTTTCCTACAGTAACATCTTTCACAGGGACTTGTATAGTGGAAGCTACTCATTATCTAAACCTAAAATAAAGTGATTTAAAACATGTGTCTATATAACAGAGAATAGTGTATAATCATGGAGGATGATGTTTTCTGATAGGAGATGTTTATTTAACATTTATGGAAAGAGTCTCTAGTGTGAGTTTTTTGTAACAGACATTATTTTATCAGCTGCAGTTAAAGTAATCCTGAAAGTCGGGGTGTTTCAGCTCCATCAGCAGCCCTACTTCCTGTCTCCTTGTATATAAAGGGTAATGACAAGAACTTTTTGACTAAATAAACAATATGCAAGCAAATGCAACTTTTTCCTTTTCACAGTGAGTAAATATTGTGCCTTATGCCCAGCTTTATTCAGCTTTTTCATTGTTTTTGTATTTGTTTTTAAATAAAAGTGCTTTTATAATGTAATGTGATGATGTGATTTGAGTGAGTTGTTCTTGTAGTGATGAATCTGTGGTCAGTGTCATTATAGAACTTCTCAGGCAGTAAAAATAAATAAATATTTATATACTGGTAAGAAGGTTGTGAGTTCAAATCCCAGCACCACCTTCAGCTCCACCCTAAACCCTGGACAACTCCCCTGTATAATATAATGATATGTAATTAATGAACAAATGCAAATACACACACACTCACACTCACACACACACACACACACACACACAGCTGTTCTCTTTTCCTCTCTGATGAACAGATTCTTAGACATACACACAGATAGAAAGTGTTTATCTGGACACCCAGTTACTGCCATGGTTTATGTGGACTCACCCTTCCTAACATTCCATGAATGAAATTCACACACACACACAGACACACACACACACACAGACACACACACACACACACACACATTCACACACACACACACACACACAGACACTCACACACACACATTCACACTCACACACTCACACACACACACACACACACAAGCAAGAACTAAGATGGCAGCTGATTTGCACTCTCAGTTTTTCCCTTTATCTTTATATTATACTGTTTAGCACAAATGTGTGACCATATCAGACGTCAGGAAATTACCAACATCAGAACAGGCAGGAATAAAGGAATAAAAACTATTCAGGTGTTGTGTTTGTATTTTTAATAACCTCTTATAACCTTAATAATAATAATAATAATAATAATAATAATAATGATAATAATAATTCAGCAGCATCCTAACAGCGCCCTCAGCAGGTCAGTTGAGAGAAAACATTTCATGAAACACAAATCTCAGATTGTAAATGCTTTACTGCCATCTAGTGGATGCATAAAAATTGAATAGTAATTTTAAATTATTAATGTTTATAATCCTAAAACCCAGAGTAAATGTGTACATAAAATAAATATCAAACTTAAATCCTGGGGATGTTGTGGATGTGGCCTACGAGACCGAAAGTTCATCAGCCACAATTATAGACACTGAAGGTAAAAAGTACAGCAAACAACAAGATTCAGCCATGATAAAAGATATGTATTTCCTACTTGAGTATTTTTGTCCCTTCAGAGAAAAAAGAACCCCTCAGGAGGAGGATGTTCAGGTTAGAGGAGAGAAGAAGAAAACAGCCATCTGTGTCAAACGTAGAAAAAAGAGCTGCAAAGAAAAAGAAAATTTACACTCCAACTCAGTCCCCATCATATAAATCACAAGCAGTAATGACACTGAGATGCCAATATTGTGTTTCCATCTTTAGGTCATTC